>NW_027279087.1:0-252862 GCF_046629955.1 Centroberyx affinis | reverse complement strand
TACAGCATGTTATAAAAGGACATTATACACTGTTAGTTTTTGTCACATACACATCTGTCTGTAATTCACCAGCAGTGAGTTAAGTTTTGATTTTCATAATTGTTTTTTGTTTGTGGCAAGACCCCTGAATATTCCTCTAGTTGGAAATGTGAAGACAGCAGAGTTACTCGGTTCTCTGTCTCACACACACACACACACACACACACACACACACACACACACACACACACATACAGACACACACACACCTGTTTCTCTGCTGCATGCTGCTCTCCCTCCTCCCCCTGTCTTCTCCTCAGTCTTCTCCTCTCCTCTCTCTCCTCTCTCGGTTGAGACTGATCGCTTTACAGCCGACTGGAGCTCCAGTGTTGCAGTGTGACTGTGATGACTAAACCTGACCTGACCTTCCCTTCCCCACAGTGTGAACACACACATCTGCATCCTGCACTTAACTCTAGTACTCTTGGCAGCAAGTGTGTGTATGTAATGTAGATCTCTCTCTCTCTCTCTCTCTCTCTCTCTCTCTCTCTCTCTCTCTCTCTCTCTCTCTCTCACTATCTTTTGTTTCTCTCTCTTTCTCTCTTTTAAACTGTATCTCTGTGTGTGTGTGTGTGTGTGTGTGTGTGTGTGTGTGTGTGTGTGTGTGTGTGTGTGTGTGTGTGTGTGTTTTTGAGATAGATAGATGGATGACACACAGGTGTTTGTGAAATACCCAGGATGTGTGTAAGACAGCGATCAAGACATTTGTCTGACATGAAGTGTGTGCATTACTCATTGTAAAACAGCATGGTTTGAGTTTGGTTTGCAGAATGTTTCCGCCTGATCTTGTTGTTCCGCAGTTACGGCATGTCTTTAACAGCTCCTGTTGAAGACAGCGCCCCCCAAAGGATAATGCCATGTTACTGCAACTGCGCTGGTTTTTGACCTCACTGCACTGTGGATTGAGATCTGCCGTTTTTGCACACACACTGCTGCTTTCTGTGTTGGTCTCACTGAAAACCACTGAGTTTAAACTAATTTGTTGACCCTCCTAATTTTTTTTTTGCTCTCTTCTCTGTTTTCCAGCCCAGAGAAAAGGGGCGAATGAGGTTTCATCGACTACAGAATGTCCAAATAGCCCTGGACTTCCTGAAACAAAGACAGGTATGCACACATGCACACACGCACACGCACACGCACACGCACGCGCACACACACACACACACACACACACACACACACACACACGTCCCTGCAACTCAACTCCTTTATCAGAACGTAGACATACGTAACACATACTGCACTGTTCAGAATGGTATACACAGCAAACAATATGAGCGATAAGAACAAAACCGCTGTGAATCTGAGCCTCAGTGCCCAACAGTGGTGAGTCCAGAATGACTCATGGTTTGTCTAGTCATCCACAATGGGTGGCTGGGTCAAACTTGGGTTAAATAGTTCCTGCAGATAATTCTTAATGTCTATTTTAACCTTCACAGAGTACCAGACTGGTTGACTGTTAGAGGAGATGTCAGTCACAGAAATGTAGGCTAAGGGTGCGATCACACCTACTTGTTTGTTTTCTTTGGTTCCATCCATAGAGGAAAAGGTTACTTTGTTGCTTTTTCTTGTATTTGGTGTGTTTATGTTCACACTGCCCATTTACAAGGGAACCAGGACTTGCAAACAAAAGTCACATATGGACTCAAAAGTAACTTGTTCATTGGACAGAGTTTTTGGTTAATCTGTCATCCTGCCAGGTTAGAGATTTTGGCAGCATAGAGTCAAAACAAATCTGATTCCAGTTCCTGTAACTTTAGCTAGACATGATGGACTTGTCTCTTCTTCTCTGGTGTTCATATCAGGTAAGAACACATGAAGAAATAGCTGAATATGAGCATCAGTCCAGACTGCGGTTTGCCCACAGTTCCTTTTGTTATGCCAGGCTTTCCAAGCAAGAGGAACTGCTGGATATCAGATGTCAGTATCCACCTCCTTATACCCATAAACCCTTGAGGTTGTTTCCTGCAGTTGGTTCAGATTCCATTCCCACAAACCACACCGCAGTTCTTTTGTTAGAGGACTGAACATGCTTGGTGTGAACGTTCCCTCAGTTGACTTTCAAATACTCTCCTGTGATTGTCTAAACTTTCTGGCGCTCACTGATTAGTCCTATGTGGCTAATCCTGCCCAGTTTGCAAACACGTAGGCTAAAACAAACCGAATAACTGCAAATACTATTGGAGCCGGGCCTGGGCAGCTTTCTTGTCCCAGGTGACGTGCTGGTGCAGTGGAGAGCTGCGTCGCATGCAGTATCCTACCACTCCTTCATCTGCCTCACTGTACCACACACTCCACTGCATCTGGTTATCATGAGGACAGAGCCTCCTAAAGCGCTCTTGATGCATCCTGTATCTGCAGTAAAGGGATTCATCATACCGTATGTACTGACTGCATCTGTCAGTACATGCCTCTCCCTCTCTTGCATACACTGCATCTCCCCTCTTTCCTTTCTCTTAAACTGAATCTCTCTCTATTACGCCCCCTCTCTCTTGCTCTCTTAAGATGCATCTCTCCTTTCTTACAAATTAGTCTCTCCTCTCTCTAACTTAAACTGCTTCTCCTCTTTCTCTCTCAAGCTGCACCTCTCTCTCCTCTCTCGCTTAAAATGCCCCTCCATCTCTCCATTCCCCCTCTTTCTTAAACTGCATCTCTCTCCCCTCTCTCGCACTTAAAATGCCCCTCCATCTCTCCATTCCCCCCTCTTTCTTAAACTGCATCTCTCTCCTCTCTTGTCATGTTCCCAGGAGATAGCAGTGGTGGAGGACTGACCTTTCTCTCTCTCTTTCTCCTCTCTTGAGTCTCACTGTGGGTCTAATTATACAGTATGGGTGGCTGGGTTTAGCTAGAGACACTACATTATACAAACTCTCAGAGAACCTCTTACACATCCTCAGCATAAATACATAAAATTCTGTTTTTTCTCATCATCAGTCCAATAGTTTGGAATTAAGGCAGTGATACACAGGGCAACTTTTTAGGTGAAACATTGTTGCTTTAATTACAGAGGACCATCTCGTTGCCATGAAGCATTTAGTTGTGTGCTAATGCTTATCTACTAGTATGTAAACTAAATACTTCTTTGGTATTTTTCAGAGGAATTCTATGGTGAGCCTGGTGTCAGTATGTCATGCTACTTTTACAGCAATACTGTTTGGCGAAGCTGCTTTACATCTTTAACTCCTGGTCTAGCTTGGATAGATCTCCCAGGTTGAAACGCAGCAGATTTCCCAGGATGTTTCACAGCATCATTTCTCATGCTTGACTGGCCAACACAGAACACACCGCACTGCACCTGTCTGTCAAAACCTGCTGAGAAAACCAAATATCAAACCTGCTGAGGCATGCAGACAATTTCCCCCATGTGGACAGTACATTTTATCGTAATATATAAATATATATGTACAGCTTCTCTCCTGCTCTTACCAGTCATTTTGTCCAGTAAACAGTGATGACTTCATAAGTTCATATATAAATGGTTGAATCCTATGAGTCATTTGCCTCGTCCAGAGTTTAAAATAAAAGAATAGAATTTATGAGGTTTTTTTAGCCAACCAAATCCTTGTGTACAGTGTTAAAATAGAACTACTGATTTTCTACCTTCTCTACTCAATACGCTTGTTCTAGTCCCTCCAATAGCACCAGCTAGCTTTTACTTACTTATTTTACTTTTATTTATTTATTTTATACCACTCATATTCAGTAAACAGTGTTACTGACCAGCAAGTCCTATTGTACAACGCTGAAATCAGTATACTGTATTCTACAAAATATACATAGAGTAAATGCATTATAAACAATACATAACTTTCTACCATCGTCACTCATCAGGATTATTCCAGTCCCTCCACCAGCATCAGTAAACCTTCTTTTTCATGGTTATGTTTTTTGGCATTTTTGCCTAATTACACAGCACATTTGAGAAAGGGTTTGACCAAACCAAACCAAACCAAAACCCTCTCTGTTTTCCTGTCTTCAGGTCAAGCTGGTGAACATCAGGAACGATGACATCACCGACGGGAACCCCAAGCTGACGTTGGGTCTCATCTGGACCATCATCCTTCACTTCCAGGTCTGTGCCCGTCACATGCTGCTCTGTGGCTTCTGGCTGGAGTCAGTTCATTTCCAGTTCAGTCAAACCAGGAAGAATTCTTAGATTCAGCCCATGATGATATAATATCTCCAATCTATTATGAAATAATTGAATTATGGCTCCCATAATTACAGTAGTAATTCAATCTACATTTTAAATGGATTTAAATTAGAGCAAATTGCTGCAAAAATGGACGTTATCTCTGTGTTGTCCTGTTGTCACTCTCAGTGCAATTTCAGTCCAGCTGTCAGGATTAGAGTTAGTGCCACTGCCAGGATGGACTTAGCTGTGTGTGTGTGTGTGTGTGGGGGGGGGTGTATGTGTGGGTGTGGGTGTGGGTGTGCATGTGCTGGCAAACCAGAGTTGATTATATATTACATAACAGAAGGGGTTGTTTGTTCCACCGCTGACTGGAAATGACACGCTGTGTGTGTGTGTGTGAGTGTGCGTGTGTGTATGTTTATGCGTGTGCTCCGTGTGTGTGTGTGCGTTTGTGCTCTGAGCCAGATGCAGTCTGGATTTAAGGGTCTTAAGTGTGCTCTGCCAATACGGTGGTTTACTTTAGTGCTTCAGTGCATACAGTGAGAGCGAACTGTCAGCCGCTCTGCTTGAGTTGACAAAGAACTCTGCAGCCTCATAAGCAAACGACACAGTGTTTGCCCAGTGTGTATTTGTGTGTGTGTTTACATGCTTGTTGGATTTACAGACATGTAATACTGTTGCTGCACTTGTTATATGTGAATGGATGCAAATGAGGAGTGTCTTCCAAGTGTTTTAAGGATGTTGGTAGTTGGTTTTTGGGTGTGCAGCTGTGATTTTCTGTTGCTGTTGGCCTGTGTGTGTGTGTGTGTGTTTTAGAAAGCCACCTCTGGGCAGGGCATTGCAGCAGGTCGTCCTGTAAAACAGCATATTAAGACACAGTTTGGCTTCAGTTTGGCAGTTTGATAGCCTGAGCATGAAGGCTGCATAGAGGACAACATGTTCAGTCCCTCGGCATTCATCTGAACCCTAATCTACTCCCCCACTATCCTGGAACAGCATACTGCGTTTTCACTAAAATGGTCCCATCAAAAATGTGTGTAGCCTGTGGGCTGGTGTGAGAGCTAATTATGGATTCACCATTCAAGTCATTTTATTGCACACCAAGTTATCAGCTGATTAACCCTTGCTCACTATGAGTGCTGTTAATAGGCTGACATTATACAGAGATGAGATTTTCTTTTTAATTTTTTTCTTAGGGCTGCACAATTGTGGCTAAAATCCTGATTATTTTGTGCAGTACTGCGATCACAATAATGAAAGATTCTGAACAAAATGAAATCTTTCAATACCACATCCTTGAACTGAACTGTGATGAACAGTTTGTTCAGAAAGGAAATGGCTGAAAGGACAGCATGTTTAGTTTAGTCTAGTCACTTGGACTGTAGTGGTTTCTCTCTGAGTCCTGACGTGGCATGTTTTCCACCAAATGTTCCTTCATCACCATAGCCTGCAGACAGGGTTGTACTTAGTTGGCAATCATTACACTGGGATTCCCATTACTGCTGGGTCCAAGTTGTGCATGACGGCTTTGTTAGAGATGAAAGCAGCGCTTAAAGCCAACTCATTACTGAGGAGATAATATTTTTTAGATTACAAAAAACAGATTTGGTTTCTCATTTTCTTTATTACTTTTAGTCACTCGAAGAGAAACTGCTTTATTTTGTCACATGGACTTTCAATTAGGTCACCTGCCAACTGTAGTTCCTGTGGTTGACCGCTAGAATGCGCTGTGTGGTGACATCATCATCCAGCAAGGTGACACTGCCAGCCAGTTGCCACGGAAACAGGAGCGCATGACTCCGCAGCGGCCAATTCAGTGAGCATGAGTCAGCAGAATGGTGCGATACAGATAGAGACAGAGAGAGAGAGAGAGAGAGAGAAAGGGGGTACAGAGAAGAAGTGATGCAGGAGGAGGGATAGAGGGTTAACCCAGAGATCATAGGCAGGATGAGGGGCTGAAAGGGGCTGGAGGTGTAGCGCAGGAAAGAAAAGAAGGGGAAAAAATAGAGGAGGGAGGGAAGTGATGGAGACGGTGACAAGGCAGGCAGAGCAGCAAAGAGTTTCAGAGTTTCCAGAGTTCACTGGGTTCAGACGATGCAAACAATGCAGCACAGGGCTGCGTCTCCCAAACGCATGTTGGTGTTAAGATTATTATTGCATATCATCCCTCCTCCCTCCCAGCTCCCTGATCTCCACTCTATACTTAAGCCAATACCGGTGCCAATAGCTATAACATAGCACGACCTCGAGTATGTTCTTGCTTTTATACAACATTTACAACATTTTTACAATGGCATCAAACATTAAACAAAAGTACAAGCCTTGGGTTTATTTAAAAGTTCCCTGTTGCTAAGTGATAAACGTCCTTGGTCGGAAAGCAAATGTCTGAGTTGTCTGATGAGTGATGCCATTCAAGTTATAAGGTTTGTATATTGGGTTATAGCACTCATGGAATACCTCTCGTCCAATCACAATGCAAGGTCGGAAATAAATGTTGTATAATATAATCACAATAGATTCAATAGACTCGATAGATTCAAAAGAGACATAAAAAGTTCATCTCAAAGCCACTGTTGTGTTATTTGCCATAGTCTGTTCAAAATAGACAAAGAGGTTTCTGCTGCTAAGATATTGAGTCCAGAAGAGTAGATAAATGTATAATTTCCACATTATTCCCAGCGGCCGCTCTGGTCTGATCAGGAAAATGATTATGATGATGAGGAAGTCATTTCTGGAAACAAGCCTCCAGGTCTTAGCGACCAGGAGGAGTACATGCGAATGAGTGAATCAGTGTGTCAGCCAATGCTAGAAGCTCTCCCACTGAGCTATCACCTCTCGTTAAGTTTATAACTGCTGTTGGTCATTATTTCACTGGCATGTCATGTTAGAGGGGAGGTGGCATCACTCTCTGTCTCATCTCTCTCGTCTCTCTGTCGGGCGGCTGAGACAACCTGCCTCCTCAGCAGTCCTGTTTAACTCCAAGCACTAACTCCAAGGTGTTTCAGTGACGTTTCTCCCTCCATATCAACCTGTCACTATCTCTCTGCCTCTCTGACAGCCGTCCTCATCATTTAAAGTAAATGTTTGGCTTCATTCAAATCCTCTCTAAGGATTAAGATTGCGAAAAAAGCTTTAATTTTAATGTCCCTTGCTGGATATTTTAGTGCATTTGGAAATCTATCTGGTATCTTACCAAAGATTCAAAGAACACAATATTCAGTGTTTTTGAAATATGTAGTTCTGAACACATTTTACCCAAACCACCTTATAGTATCATGAGTTACACAAGACCATAGTTTTAATTGTCAGAGCAGTCAAAAACGTAGCTTTGCCTGTCCAGCAGCATTGGAAATCGATACACCATTCACTTGCATGTGTAAACCTGGCTGTAGTTCCTCTACCCAACCACTAAGTGTCACCAGTTAGCCCAGTATTGCAGATGACCTGGCCTATTGGAAGTCCCCAGCCAAACACAGGCATCCCTATCACTGATCCCACCTCCTGCTGCACTGTGTCTGCCTGTGGTTGGCTCAGCTAGCTGTCTGTTGGCGCTAATTCCTGCTGTGTTAATTCCTGACCTGGTAAAGACTTAGAGGGGAAATGCATCACTGCCTCTCTGTAGTGCTTCTGGTAAAATCGGGAGGTAGAGTCAGTTTATCTGTGTTGTCCTTTAATACTAATTTAGGACCAGATTAGCCTCAATCAATCCCCATCTGTGTCATTTGTCTGAAACAGATAAAACCGACCTCAAACAAGTGTGAATCCCCTGTACCTGCTGCTGAACTGAAGACCACCTGAAGCATTTATAAGCCATTAAGTGGATACTTATATGGAAAGTCCCTTACATTAAGAGTGTAAGGAGTACAGAGTGTATATATCTTATGTACAGTGTATTATTGTCACCATGTTTGTGAAAAGGAGACACTGTTAGGAAAAAGAGTGAAGGCACTGAGAAAACAGGCAGGAGCATGACCAGTTTTTATTTTTACTTCCTTTGAAAACAAATCTTCAATAAAAACCTTGATTTGTTTTAGTCCTTTTCAACATAGCATGAGAGCTATTGGTCACAAGGTTTCCAAGCAATTCAAATTAGATTGAGTGCCTCTTTCATTGTCAGTGATTTATAGTCTATTGGTTTAATCTCATTTAGTGATTTAAGTTAAGTTGCAGGTCTTGTAGTTCATTATCATTCTTCTTCATATTGGAATCATCATGTTTGCTGTAGGCAGGAGTACTTTGAGGTACATCACATGATGTCTTGTAGGTTGTAGATATCTTGAGCACAGCGGTGCTTCTCTCAAGTGCTGGTTGGAACAGGAATAACTACATGCAACAAAGTAGTGAAGCAGGCCTTTCATCCTGGTATGGATATTGTTTTTTAGTGGTGAATGTGTGGGAGCTAAATGTGAACAGTAAAATCTTCTGACTTTGGAATTATCTGGTTCCATCTTGAGCTGTACGTGTGGTTTTTGAAAATTTTGTCTTCACATTAGCTTTGGGCTGTGAGAACGTTAACGCTCAACATCTCGAAAACTACTCTCAGCGCAGATGAAGCCTTAATTATGATAATTAAAATCTCACGATCTTTTCACTGTGCTTCAATGCACACCACCGATACATCATGTGTAATAAACACATGATGAAGAGAGCCTGGTAGACATACATGCAGTGATTGTGTCTTGACTTTGGGTGTAGATGAGGGTTGCAGTGTGAATAGCATAGCTCATGATGCCAAGTAGCCACAGTGAAGGGATGAAAGCCTGGGGGACTTGATTAGTGCCTTTTTCCCCATTGGTTTCTGCTTCTGTGTGTGTGTGTGTGTGTGTGTGTGTGTTATTCTCGTATGCTTTCGGTTAATGAGAGAAGATGGATTGCCATTGCTCTTGCGCCACCCGAGAGTGCTGCTTCTTAGTAGTCCCCATCCATATTTGTCTCCATGAAAACATTTGCAATATAGTGGCCGCTTCTATCCAAAGTGCCTTTATAGTAGCATGAGTTCATGCATTTTTAGCATGGCTAGTCGCAGTGGGAGAAGAACCCCCCACTCCTGCAGTGTTAGTGCCATGCTCTACCCACTGAGCTATACAGGAGCCACATGTACCAGCCTTGTGTGTCAGGTTGTGTGCAGTGAAGGTGGGTGGAAGCCTATAGGATCTATTTTAGACTATATGTTGCCACAGGCCCCCTGCTGGGAAAGTGTTTGATGGTGTAGGAGGGAAGTTAAATATGCAATGCATGTTTTTAGACATTTTGCACAAATGAGAATCCTTCAATGCTTAGATATGTGTGTGTGTGTGTGTGTGTGTGTGTGTGTGTGTGTGTGTGTGTGTTCACATGCACGTCTATATGTGTGTGCCCCCTATCTCCCCCTACTCTCTTTGATCCTTTCACAACCTCACTTGATCCCCTCTTCTTTTCTTCTGTCCTTTTCAACTTTCCCTAATTCCCCCAAATCTCCTTCCTCGCTCCCTCCCTCCTTCTCTTTCTTTCTCTCTCTCTCTCTCTCTCTCTCTCTCCCTCTTTCACCCTAAAGCCCTTCATAACCTGTGGGCAGACGGGCAGATGGAGATCGAGATTGAAGGGGAGAGAGACAGAGATGGAGAGAGAGAGAGAGAGAGAGAGAGAAACAGATTGAGGTGCTTGCTCCCTTCTCGGCGGCATTTGCAGAGACGCAACAGTCTGATTTCAATTTGATTTCTCTCTCGCTTGCTTTTTTTCCCCCTTCCATCATGGTAGCTGCCTGCCATTCAGGGAATCTTTCGGGTCAAGTGTGTGTGTGTCTGTATGTGTGTGTGTTTGTGGCATAGAACGCTGCTCACTAACAGCCGAGAGAGAGAGCTAGAGAGAAAGAGAGAGAGACAGAGAGAGAGAGGGAGGGCAGGAGTAACAAGGAAGCGGATAGGAGGAGGAGAGCCGAGGAGGGAGGGGTGGAGCGGTGAGAGAGAGTGAGAGATCGAGCAGTAGCGAGTGTGAAGCTGCAGCAGCCGGGAGATAAAAGCTTTTCTCTCCCTCTGCCGGCGTCTGCGAGCGAGGGATAAAGCGGAGGAGAGAAGCCAGCCGAGGCAGAGAGAGATCCAGGCTGCCTGCTGTCACTGGAGCTCCCGGCTTCCCCTGATCTGCAGGCCTCACAGCACATACACACAGCAGGAGAAGACACACACACAGACACACATGCAGAAGGGCTCTCACACAGCTGACCAGGGGACCGCCCAGCCTTGCAGGCACGCACACACACACTCATACTCTCTCTCTCGGACAACCACACACTTTGCTTCTCTCCGGGAAACACCGTATCAATCGGATCAATCCAGCCACGCTCGTCTGACGGAGCCACGGTCTCCTTTTACCCGGAGACGCCCTGTCTTCCTGGCTTTCCCTCTTTGTGTTTTAAGGAGACGTGGAGTGTGAACCCGCTCAACCCAGCCTCTGCCGGTGTCTTCGCCGTCGCTGTGCTGTGTGAATGCAGACAGGATCGGGGCTGCCCTTCACCGGACACTGAGCCCAGCTGGCTCTGCTCCAGCCAGACCCGGCTACACATCTGTACGCCGTCCAGATCTGTTTCTAGACCCAGATCTAAGCCGCCCGCGGACCAGTCTCTTCCTCCCTTCCTCCTCCTCCTCCTCAGCCCCAGACAGACAGCCCGAGTCCAGCCACAGCTCCTGCCCCAGATGCCTCTCTCTAATTAGATTCACCGGACCTGAGGAGCTATTAAGAGACGAAAAGGCACCAGAGAGGAGACGAGGAGGGAAGGAGTGCCTTTGTAACTGCCTTTTTTTCCCAGCCTCCCTTTTTTTGCCTCAGTGTAAGACACTGTTTGAACCATTCCCCCCCCCCCCACACACACACACACACTCGCACTGCAAACTGTGGATTTTGTCAGACTGTTGCATCGTCGCACTGCACCACCTGATGAAGGGGAAGCCCTTCTGAGTGACTGTGGCTGACTGACAGAAGGACATGGGAGGTTTATGATTGGACCGTACTGGACTACATTTCCCAGCCTCCCCTTTTTCTTCAGGGAGTCTGACATTAAGGTGGAGGAATATGTAGACTGGTATCCAAGGGAGAGGTGTGTGATGCTAGGCTGTCTGGGGAGCTCAAGGTGGAGTCTGTCTGATATAAAGTGGCACCCTACTACCCTAAGACATTTTGTGAGTTTTCTGGCCTGCAATGAGACGATTCCACAGGTATCCAGCAGCCCTGGATGACACAAAACGGGTGTGTTTTTTGTTTTTGTGAGGCCATTTTAAAACCTGCCTCTCTCATCGATTGGAGAACTTGACACCAGCGATTTTACTGTTGATTTAACATAGATCTGTTGCCTCAGGAGGTTTCAGAGGTCCCACCATAATAACAACAACAATCCCTTAGGGGTGAACACACCCACACGAGCTGGAACCACGGCGAGGAGACACATTGGGGCCTGATTGAGTTTTTAACAAGCTGTCAGAGTATTGGCTGAATCTCAGAGTAAGCTGTGGCAGCATTGGCTGACTGAACACTATCTCTCACCCACCACCAATCTGGGAGCCGGCGTGCTGCCTCGGCAGAATGACACACAAACCCGGTCGTTACTACGGCGAATATCGACACCGTCACCGTTAATACTACTATCACTACGACTACCAGCACAGATAGGATTCCTACCACTGTGATGGACCTGACCCCCGTCGCGGTGCTGACTTCTGTTACGGATCTTAATTCTCTTGCACTGCAATAACATTACCACAGTAGGAAAGAGACATCAATAATTCATGAGCCCAGATAGCTGCTGGAGCCGAGCGTAGATAGAGCTCTTGGATTACAGCGCCGCTCGGAACCACCAACAAATCTCAACAGCAACACTTTGTTTGCGGTTCACCGGGAATGGCACTGGGAATCCGAACGGAATTGCAGAAGATGACAGCGTTGTTTTCCTCAATTCAGTGTTGAGTGCACACTGAGTCACACTCAGTCTGCGTGAGAGGGCGTGTGTAGTTTGAGTGTGTGTGCACGCTCTTGCATGTGGAGAGAGTGTGTGTGTCAGTGATACAGCTCGTTTCACTTTTTATATTCAGAGGAATTGCAGTATCGAATCTGGAAATGAGATGAGACTGCAATTGATTCCAACAATCTGCCAGATATTCTGCAGCACATTCCGCAGACTTTCACACCACACACTGGTGTCACACACAGACACATGCGGTGTGTGTGAAGCATTCGGAGCCTCACTAATGGGCTGAATAACACCGGACGGCACTGCCTTTTTCTCTCTCCCACACAAACCCTCCCACACCCACACTCGTCAGCCTGCTTGACACACTGCCTTACACTAACATTAGTGACAGCTCACCTGCCAAAAGCCCAGTGATAAATCAGCCACCTAATCCTAGCTAAATTTATTTTCCTCCCTCGTGTGGCTCTGCTGACATGACTGTGTCCCTGTGTCCTTGACTACGACCACAAGTCTTCTGGGACCGACAAACCTGACAGAGTAAAGCAGCAAGCAGCCTGCATATACACACATAAATGCACACACGTACACACACAGCAGGGTCCTCGGAGAGAGAGAGCAGGGCTGGCCACTGCACTGCCTGAGTCCAAGTGAGGTGAGGTGAAGGAGAGAGAGGAAGGGAGGAGGAACAGAGAGAGGGAGGACAGGGGGAGCTGTGACACGTAAGCCTGCAGCAGCCTGGCCTGTGACTGAACCAATAACTGCCTGAGGAAAAGCCTGACTTTCCCTCTCTCTCCCTCTGTGACAGCTTATTCCGTCCATCTCCCTATTCACCGGTTTTCATCTAAGATGCTGCCACGGAAACCGGAGCTAAACCTGCTATTCCTAACTTTACATTACTCACAGGTGTCACATTGATGCTGGAGCTGTCAGTCACTTGCCAGCCTAACTGAACATTTCCGTTTGACTGTCTATTTTTGGCCGGATGGGGTTCTGTGCTCAAACAACCGGAACAGACGTGCAGGCCTAAATTAACCTTAAATTGCCTTCTCTGATGGATTGACTGCCTGTTTTTGCTGTCATTTTCTTTATCTTTTTTTAAACACCCCTCTATCTGCCTCAACACTGAAGAGATGGGGAGTTCCATGGGTTGCGTCCGGCCTCCTCGGGAAGTCGGACTCGGCGGAGCCCCTCCCCTTTCGCCAAAAAAGCGTCTCCGTTTCAAAAGGAAGCGGAAGGGCAAGAAGAGCAGGAAAGGCGAGGCCGGGCAGGAGGAGTATGAGCGACGGAGAAGCCACGAGCCTGATGAAAGAGAGGAAGATGAGGAGGATGAGGAGGAGAAGATGGAAACAGCAGACAATGGAGCTAGGCCGACCCTTATAACAGTGCCTGATACCCAGTTGACCCATTCCAAACTTAACCTGCCCAGCAATACCCTTTCCCCTGGCTCTGGGAGTGCCAGTACAGGGGGCCTTTTAGGCAGCAGGGTGCTTGAACTGTCCCCCAATCCCAGCCCATCCTGGAGAGGGGTCTTCTGCCTTCCAGGGGAGGAAAAGACTGTTAGCGCTCTCATAGATGTCTCCAGCATCCCGAGCCAAACCACCACCACCACCCCGACCAGCACAGCCGCAGTCCTGGGCAGTAGCACCCCAGGTGGAGGCAGGGTCTGTCGAGTTAAGGAGAAGGTCCAAGGGGTGCTGGAGAAACCCTGGATACTACGACCAAAGAAGGAGAAAAAAGAGAAGGGAAGACGAGAGGAGGAGGAGAAGGAGGACGGAGGGGTAACAGGAGGAACTGCAGGGACAGTAGGCGTGGCGCGAACTCCTTCCGACAGGGAGCGTAAAGGTGTGGTCCACATCCGTGAGGTGGACGGTAAACTCTGCGTGGTGAGGACGGTGTACCCCAGCGACTACGGCTCCCCCGTATGGAGGGGCGAGAGTGACAGCGAGGTGGAGGTGCGCAACGAGCCCCCCACCCCGTCTCCGCTCACGGAAAAAATCCTCAAAGTCCAGCTCTCCGAGGAGGATAGCAGGAGAATCAAAATGTCCGCTGCCGGTCGCTCTATTTCCTCTAGCCGAATGGGGAGTCAGGAAACTTTGGTAGTCAAGGAATTTAGCTTGGACACTCCGGTCCGTGCACAAGAGGGGCCTTCTCTGCTGGAGTCGGGCTATGCCAGCGACCTGCCGCTGACCTCCCCAGAGACAGGGGGTGCCACTCCGAGTCAGACAGACTGGGGAGGGCTGACCAGCAGCTCGTCAGAGAGGCTGGACTCCATGATGGAGAGTCCTCTGTCGCCGCAGCAACAGGCATCTTTGAAATACCTGCCTCAGGTCTGGCTCTATCTGTCTGTCTGTTTCACCATCCAGATATCAAATCCTTCATCCAACTCTCTTGCTACCTCTACTCCCCTGTCTCTATTTTTCTGCCCCTTCATACTCTTTATCTCTCTTCCTCTCTCCATTAGTACCACCCTATCTGAGTTATTCTTCCTCCTATTGTAGAAAGGTGGGTAGGGATTTGTTAAGTGTGAATGGTCTATAGCAGGGGTTCGTTCTCATGTAGTTTTATGGCCCCAAATAGACGAATATTTGGCCACAGACTCCCATTTGAAGTGTGTTGTTTAGTATTGAATTTTACAACTGTGTAGTGGTGAGAGTGAAACCTATATGTAGAATAGTCATTCTTATACAATCTCAGTGGGACAATTTCTTGCAAATTAAATTTTAGTGCCATTAAACTGTTCCTAATTTTGCTGGAAGCCCTGTCATGGACCCCCAGAGGTCCCTTTACCCCACTTAGAGAACCATTGGTCTATAGTGCTACAGAGAAGCATTCATGACCGTCTTTATTCGTACAAGTGTGGGAGGGTTTTTGAAAGGGTGCCTTTGTTGCCTGGTGTACGCCGTATTTTTAGTCATGGAGGATTGTGTGTGTGTGTGTGTGTGTGTGTGTGTGTTCTTTCGGTTGTTATCAGCCCTGCAAAGGCACTATGCCTCTCTCTCCATCCTTCCTGCCTCTGTCCCCGGAGCCTAATCAACGTAGCACAGACTGTCTCTCCATCCTCATTTCCCATTCTCCTTCTTTCCTCCCTCCCTTCTTCTCCGTCTCCCTCCATTGCTTATTATTTTCCTCGCACCACCACACTCACTCACTGTTGACATTGTGTGTTTAGTGTGAGAGAGACAGACAGACAGTGTGTGTTTGTGTGTGTGTGTGTGTGTGAGAGAGAGGAGGGTCAGTGCTTCAAATGACAGGGTTCTCTCTTGCAGAAAACTGAAACTTGTCATTTCCTCCCCATTCAGTAGCACAGAATGTGTGTGTGCATGTGTCTGTCTGTGTCTGTCTAGCTCCTGTGGGAAAGCAGAGGGACAAGATAGCCTCATTTTAACAGTCATCTCTCCATCATATTCTGTGGGTCATTTAAACTGTAGTCTGTCTCCGTTAAGCTCTAGTCTGTCTTCAGAATATTCTACTGTTCATTGGAAGCCTTTGCTGCTACACATATTCAGCACTTTGCTGCCCAGCTACAAACTCCACCTGCTGCAAGGAAAAATCAACCTTCAAGCACTTTAATACTGTTAAAACACAGCTTTTGTGATGTACCTTCGAGGGCCATTTTGTTGTTTGGTGGTGTCTATTTTGAGAACTTTCTTGAGATATTTCCAGCACAGGTACAATGGAGTTTGATAGCCGAAAATGTTTCAGCGATCTAAAACATCAACAGTAAACGTCAGGTTTTGGTGTCAGTCCCACAGAATCAAAGAGCGAGGGCTTCTGTCCAGACTCACAGTTTGGCACCGACGTTCAACAATCGTACAGGGAGAAATCCATCATAGAAGAGGCAGAGAGAACTTCTCCATCGACAGTAGCCTAGATAGACCAGAATGCAATGCAGCCACAAGACATGTTGCATTTTGAAGAGACTGGAAAAACTTGCCCAAAGTGGGTTGCAAACCCATAAAAATATTTGCCTGGACCTCAGTTCATTACAGTCCAGCCCATTGTTTCTTTAAATATGGGTCGGGGAAACTAACTGGGTCGCAAACCGCTATTTGGTTCGGGCTCAGTTTCAGGAATGATCCGGCAGCTGCTTGACTCAGAGAGACAGGTTTTGTGCTACTTTACGCCTGTTCAGTTCCACTTCACCTTGAAAGTGAATAGGCTGCTGCAGCCACTGCAGTACTGTACAGGATGTGATGGGGGATTTTCACGACAGCTGCCACAGTATGTGTAGGATCTCCTCTACGTTATGAAGGCTGTACAGTAGCCCTATGCAGTACAGCAGCTGACGTCATGTCAGGTTCCATTTAGTGCTACATGTCTCATTTGATGCATAGTTGCTGAGTCATGAGGAAGCAAGGCACACAGATACACACACACACACACACACACACACACACACACACATACAGCGATACTGTAGATCCCAGCTTCACAGAGACCCCAGCTTAAAAGTGTTTGCACTGGGCAGCAATGATCAATGTGTGTGTGTGTCTGTCATGAGAGATATATGTACATGTCAGGGTGTGTTTGTGTGTACAATGTAAAGTGCAGCTTCTTTGTGTGTGTGATGCCCTCCTCTGAATAAAAAGGGATTTGAAATGCGCATTCATCAGTGAGACGGCTGCTGCGTTGAGCCTCGGGGGGATTCGTACCAAACACTGAAACCACTACTCACATTTCACCCATCCAGCTGTCCATCCATCATCTGTCTGTCTATCCTTCCATCCTTCCATCCTTTCATCCCTCCTGGGGCAGTTTGCTTAAAGATTTCAAGCCAGCGAGTAGTTGCTGGTTTGATTTCCAGTACAGACAGTGCTCCATTCTGTTGAAGTGCAAATAGCACAATGAAACCATACTTCTCTTGCATCTCTCCTTTCTCTATTCGCCTTTTCTGCCACTCTCTCCATGTCTACTTTCATCTTTTTTCTGTTCCTTTCTCTTCCTGCCCGTCCGCCAATCCCCCCCCCCCTTTTTTTTTTATTATCTCCTCTCTCCATCCCTCTCCCTCCCTCTCCTCTCCCCAGTAACTTCAAAGAGGCCATGTTTCTAAAAGGGGGCCAGTCCAGCACCCCTGGGGGCTGCTAGTGGATCATGGGTGTTTGTGACTGGATCACGGCTGCACTGAATACTAGTGCTACCTACTTATATCTTTTAAGTGTCTGGGTTTCTGTGTGTGCGTGTGTTTGTGTACATTAACATTCAGTGTCACACATGGTTGAGTGAGACATGCACATACACACACACACACACACACACGCACACCTGCATGCACATACACAGATGCATACACAGTGCATATAGATACACACCCAGCGACACAAACAAGTGGTACTCAGCAGGACCTCAAACATAGCAGGAGCAGGATTTCAAACATACACACACACACACACACACACACGTGTATACACACATACACACGGATGCATGCATAGTGCATACAGACACACACACACACACAGCCTTTGATGCCTGTCTTAGAAAGGCGTGTTTGCTCCAGCATGTCTCCTTGTTGTGTGTTTATCCCAGCATGTCTTGTGGCCGTTTCCTGTATCTGTGCGTGTGTGTGTGTGTGTGTGTGTGTGTGTTTGTGTGTGTGTGTGTGTGTAACCTATACTTAGACTATACTTAGTCTGGGTGCAAATTGGTATGTATTATGTCCACACATGGCGGGCATTGTTTTTCTGTCTGAATGGCTATCTTCACTATCTTTGCTGTACTGTAAAACAGTGTGCAAACGAGGACACAGAGACCTGCTAAATGACATTGTATATTTTATGTTCAGCTAACCAAATTAAGTAGGCTACTAGTTCCTTTTGAAGCAGGAAGTATATTAGCGCTTAGTTGCACCACAAATCAAGCCAGCATGCCTGGTGTCATCATGGAGGTCCATTGGCGAATTGGCTGGGTGCAAATAATGTTTAAATATATACTAAGATAGATACCTGTAAAGATTGTTGTGGTGTGGGTATTCAGTAATGTTATAAGTATAGGCGAATAGTCTGATAAGGTAGATTATAGTCATTTCAAATTTAGGTTAATGTAAGCTCAGTTAAACAAGGTTTTTTGGCTTTGTTTGCTAGCTAACTAACTAGCAGGCTAATGTAGCAAAGCAACTAATGCTAATGCTAACATGCGTCTTATAGCTGTTAATAATTCTAGCTTTTAAATGTGTAATTCAGATGTGTTTACAAGTAGACAGTGCTAATTAGCTGACCAGATACTATGGTTAGCTAGCTAACAACCTGACATCATCTAAACACAAAATCGCTCGGATGTCTCAATGATGAAATGATCAGTTCCCTGTCAAAAACAGCATAGGAATTAACCATGTCTCCAGTACTGTTGAGACTGACAAGTTGTACGTTTATAAACACAATCAACTATTGTTGCCCAAGATCTGAGGACCTCCAATATGGCTGCCAGAAGTTGCATTACATCACCTGAAAGCTATATGTATATATGGTATACATATATGGCTGGTGGCTGGTGAAAGAATGGCAAATGGGCACAACAGTAAGTGATGGATGATATATTGTTGGAGTGAGAGTGTAGGCTATCCATGCAGATGTAGCTCTCTCACAGAAAGCTCTGTCAATATTAAAATGAAGGATGAGGATAATGCTCTGGTTATACGTAATACAGAGAGACTGGGCTCTGCGGGAAAAACACAGGTGCGGTTCACATTCAAACCACATATTCTCAGATTGTTGATGCACATGGATTAAACATCTTTGTTTGCTTGTCATGATGTGTCTACTTGAAGAAATTTGTCTGTCTCTCACTGTCAACAAAATGCAAAACGGTGAGAATAACTGATTTGAGAATCTGTAGGTTTGCTTGGTTCAGGCTTTATTTATGGTTGTTTAATCATTTTTACCAGTAGCAAACTCTTACCACCATAACAGTCAGAAACCATACTGCTGGTTCTGCGTGCAGTGTGTGTGTGTGTGTGTGTGTGTGTGTGTGTGTGTGTGTGTGTGTGTGTGTATGTGTTAGTGTCACAGTTGTGTGCTAGAAAATGGTAATTTAACTTATTTCTAACATCTTGTGCGTTGTACAGTAACTGCCCTTGACAATGCAGTAGAGGTTTAACTCTGTGTTTCTGCGTGTATGTGGGCATGTGCGTCTTTCACTTTGAATTAATGTGGACTCCAACAGATTCCTCTTTATGTGAACCTGGTCTCTCTCTCTCTCTCTCTCTCTCTCTCTCTCTCATATCTCCAAATGCCGTTACAACTCGCCCTCTCTCCTCCGTGTCGGCCTCGCTAGACTATCTCATCTCTTTTCCTTTCTGTCTCTCTCTCTCTCCCTCCCCCTCCTTGTCTTTTTGGCTGTTGCTGCAGTCTCCTGGCACACACTGGACTTTCATACTGCTCTATATTAGCAGCAGGGAGAGAGACAGAAAGACAGTGAGACGAGGAGGAGGAGTGTAAGACAGTGAGGGAGGGAAGGAGGGATGACAGAGGAATACTGATGACAACAACAGGAGCCAGGCGCTGACAGTTACTGCGTATACACCAGGCTGCCTTTGTCACCACGGACAGATGAACATAAGGAGAACAAATAGAGAGGAAGAGGGAGACAGAGGGAAGAAGGCCAAAGTGGTCGTGTTGCCCAGTGGGTAGAGAACATAGATGAAGCAGTTGTCAGTCTCCATGGGTTCAGGGTCAGGGGTTCATATCCCAGGGGCCAATCTTAGTAAACGTGTACGTACTTATAGTGCTGTAAGGGCTGTGAATGTTATCTTTATCAGTGCTGCGTCAAATACTACTTTAAATTACTTTATCATGACTTGTTTTATCCTTCTTATGTACTAATTGTTTGTAGTTTTCCACATAGCACAATAAGAAAGTTAATACAATCACAGGAAAGTATTTGAAAGTCAATTTAGTTTAATTTTGTTTGTGATTGACAACTTAACCTGAGGATCCGGTCTGTAAAAGTATCATCTGAATTGTCCTGGTTTTACGAACCCCAACCATTTGGTATTACAAGCAGAGTAAAAGAAGCACCAAGAATAATTTGCTCCAAAATGCAATTTCACCTTTTTGCAAAAACGTGAAACCAACTCCCAAAAGCTGATGGATAACACAAAATTAAAATGATTTTGCTGCTTATTAAAGGCTAGTAGGTAATGTAAGTCATTGGCTAAAGAAATACTAACACTGGTACAGACTGAATCCTTTATATGTGACTCAGGTCTGATATTTAATACAGAGTCGGCGGATGAGAGGGCTGAACAGATTGATCGGCATCTGAGGCAGAACAGATGAAAGAAGGCGAAAAACTGAAGAGACAGATTGGGGGTGGGGGGGGTGGGGGGGGGGGTTGTTGGAGTGTTAGGGGGGGCAGGGAGGAGACAGAAGGAGAGGGAGGAGAGGAGGCGAAACGGAGGGAGGTGGAGAGACTGAGGGAGGGTAGAACACCAGCTAATGAGCGGGCTAGACTGTCTGTGGAGTGATGAGACAGGAAAAAACTCCCGCATCATGCATATGAAAACACACACATTCATATCCTGTAAACACATACAGTTAGGGCTGGGCGATATGGACCAAAAATCATATCTCTGTATTTTTAGGCTGAATGGCGATACACGATATATATCTCGGTATTTTCTAAGAAGTGGGCTAAATGTTCAGTTGTAAGTAGGGCTGGGCGATATGGACAAGATCAAATATCACAATATTTTTTACCAAATACCTCGATATCGATATTGCGACAATATTGTAGGGATGTCTATTGGTGCTTTCACAAAATATTTACACAATGAGAATTTTGATAAATAATCATCAGTAATGTTGATATAATGACTAAGTGGGTAAAGGCAAATAATAGAACAGCTTGAACAGTCTGGTAAGTTCAGAAAATGGCATCACTTTACTGTAATGCAGCCTTTAAAACCAGGAAAAGACAACACTTATGCCATATCACAATATTACGATATCCAAAATCTAAGACGATATCTAATCTCATATCATGATATCGATATAATATCGATATTTTGCCCAGCCCTACATACAGTACACACATCTGTACACATACTCACACAAATTCACATGTAAACGCACATTCGCACACACAAACTAGGTCAGATATGCATTCACACACACACACACACGCCAAGGGTTATTGATCGTCAGAGAGACAGATGAGGGATATGAGTGGAGATGACAGGTTGAATCAAAGTGACTGAAATCCTCTCCAGAGAGAGAACGCTGGGTTGTTTCTGCCGACTCACTGTTTGTGGGTGTGTCCATGATGGGGAAAGTTTCTTTGTATTTCAGAGTAAAGCTATTTTTTCCTTTACTATGCTGAGATTGATGTTGAGATGGTGAATGCTTTGTAGTATGACTAGATGAATGTGCTGAGGTGGCGTGGCTTCTTCATATGTTTGCGTGTGTTCTTGTGTGTTTTCATGTGACTGTATGCTGAATTCTACAAATACGACTCAATATTTTGGACACACACCTCAATTAATTTCTAACAGTAGATTGCTGTTTTCTTATTTTTTCTGCGTTTTGTGTTCCTGGTCACGTCGTTGCTGGTTAGAAACTGTGAAACCCAGTAGTAACCCGTCCTCTCTTGCCCCTCCAGATCTCGGAGATCTATGTGAGCGGGGAGTCGGGCGACCTCACGGCCAAGGAGAAGCTGTTATTATGGAGCCAGCAGGCGACGGAGGGCTACCCCGGCCTCCGCTGCGTCAACTTCACCTCCTCCTGGAGCGACGGACGCATGTTCAACGCCCTGCTGCACAGATACAGGTGAGAGGACAGATACACAAAAAGGCTCTCTCCTGCACCAAACGCCATTTTGTTTTGGAAGTATTGCGTGGAAACATTAAGTCCAATTGCAGATTTGAACACTTGCATTGAAACAACAAGTGTAACCACGGTCACTGACACAGTACCAAATTAAAAATGTATACAATTTTTGTCACTGATCTACACACAATAACCCATTAATAATATTTAACCCATCGCAGTTACACTCCAAATTGAGTTAAGGGGCATCCAAATTCCTTGGATGGATGCTTCCCATCCAAGTTGACCAAGCTTGAGCAAGGAAAAATGGGAGAAAATCCCAAAATGCAAATGTACCAAGCAGATAAAGACGTATCCAAGACGACTGGAAGCTGTAATTGCTGCCAAAGGTGCTTCTATTGACTCAGGAGGTTTAATACTCATTTATATATAGATATAGAGATATTTCTGTATGTCATTTTCAAGAAATTTGCAAAAATGTATTTAACATTTTTTATGATGGGATGTTTTGTGTAGATGTTTGACAAAAATCTCAATTTCATCCATTTTAAATTCAACACAGAATGTGTACTTGAATACTTTTTTTTCTTTACACACTTACACACACAGTAGAAATTACATGTTCAATGCCCCGCTGCACCGGTACAGGTTAGAGGCAAGGTAGAGACACACACACAAGCAAAGATTACATGTCGTGCTGCCCAGTAGGGCTGGGCGATATGGACAAAATCAAATATCAATATATTTTTGACCAAATACCTAATTATCGATATTGCAACAATATTGTAGGGATGACTATTGGTGCTTTCACAAAATATTTACACAATGAGATTTTTGATAAATAATCATCATTAATGTGGATATAATGACTAAGTGGGTAAAGGCAAATAATAGAACAGCTAGAACAGTCTGGTAAGTTCAGAAAATGACATCACTTTACTGTAATGCAGCCTTTAAAACCAGGAAAAGACACTTATGCCATATCACAATATTATGATATCCAAAATCTAAGATGATATCTAGTCTCATATCACGATATCGATATAATATCGATATATTGCCCAGCCCTACTGCCCAGATACAACTAGAGGAATGATAGACAGCCCGACATGCACACATGTAGATGGACACACACACGCACACTTACACACACGTGCGCGCACACACACACACACACACACACACACACACACACATACACACACACACACACACACACCCACCCCAAAACTAAATGCATGTTAAGGTGACAAATGCATACGTTGAAGCTTGCACATACATGAAAATGTTTACATGAGAGATTACATGTTCTGCACAGCTCCACAGATAGACTGACTGACACACACATACTTAGGCGCACATGCTGCCCCACACACACACACTGACACACCCTCTATCCGTGTGTGTGTTTTCCAGGCCCGACCTGATTGACATGGAGTTGGTGTCGCGGCAGAGTAACCGTGACAACCTTGAGCAGGCCTTCGAGATCGCTGAGTCGCTCGGGGTGACCAGACTGCTGGACGCTGAGGGTGAGACTGTTACTCTGCCTGAATCAATGTCTGACTGACTGATTATCTGGACAGAACAGCGGCTGCCTGCTGATTGTCTGAAAGTCACTACTTGATAATGCTTCACATTTTAGTCACGAAGCTGTGTCTACCGAGCTTCTATCCAGCGATACCTAACAAAAAGTGCAACAATTATACATTGTAATGATTAGCTTTGCACTTACATTTGTGTGATTTTTAGTACATGAACTTTATTCTATCTTGTTTGTCACCAGCTTTAATTTTTTTTTATGATGCTGTTTTTTTGGCCAGGGGTCTTCTGAAAAAAGATGGTTAAATATATTTTAAATAATGTTTAAATGATAGATAGATAGATAGGTAGATAGATAGGTAGGTAGGTAGGTACGTAGGTAGGTAGGTAGGTAGATAAATAGATAGATAGATAGATAGATAGATTGACCGATTGACTGATTGACTGATTGACTGATAGACCAATCAATCAAATCATCACCAGCAGCCTAGTAATAAAGAAATACAATGGACAACACATTTCTTAAAACAAGACATAGGTGGATTTTATAAAGAAGCATAAACTAATAGAATGTTTGAATATCAGGGTTGTGAGACAGGAATGAGGTTCAGCCTGAAGAGACAGACACTGAGGCTAAAGGCAGACATACTGCACAGGATTATGCATAAAAAATTGCTGTCAAAGTGTTTTTTTTTTTCTCTGCAAAATCCTCAGAGAATAACCTCTGATGTGAGCTATTTATCCTAATCATCTAAATTAGTGTAGAACAGCCTGAAGGGGCTTGATGTACAGTAGCTGTGCCTGCCAGCTCTAATGACTGACTGTCTCATAAATGCCAGTATGTTTATCTGTCTGGCTCTAATCTTCCTTGATGTGTTTTTTTTTCCATAATTTTAAAGGAAATCTAACTTCAGCTAGACATAAAGTCCTGTTTGTAGAACATGTTTGACCAAAATGTGAGATGGAACCCTATTCTTCATGATTTCTTCTAACTGATAATGTGACGGACATCAATCTGGCGACATGTTTCTTTTAGTTTTGCAGTCTGTCTCCCTCATTTTCCATCTCTCTCTCTCTCTCTCTCTCTTCAGATGTTGATGTTCCGTCTCCAGATGAGAAGTCGGTCATCACCTATGTCTCCTCCATCTATGATGCTTTCCCCAAGATCCCCGAGGGAGGAGAGGGCATCGCCGCACACGTACGTCACATTCTGCTCCACCCATTCACTCTGTTTACTGTCACTTTTAGGCTCAACCTCAAATGGATGTTGAATCTTTCTCTCTGTTTGTACTTAATAGTCTTTTTTGCATTCATTTTAAATGTCTTTATCAATATGCATATATACAGTAGTACCCTCTGCTCTTCTTATCACATCATATTCATTTATATTCATCATCTTTTTTAGCTTCATCATTAGTTATTCTCAGTGCACATGTATAATTGCTCTTTTGTTTGCCAGTGTGAGCAGTTTAATGAGGAGTGATGATATCGTGTGATGTGTGGCTATCAGTGCTGCATGTAAATGTGTATTAGATACAGTATGATTGGAAAATACATATCCACTGTAACTATTATAAGGAAGTACATTTGATACAAGGTCCAACTTGCTATGCATTCATTTTTCAAACTTGATAGGCATTTGACATTTAACAAATCATATTTGTACATTTGTAATGGATACATACATTATATGTAATATCATGATTGAATAATTGAATAGTGTTATGATTATTTAGAATAAATTACCTTTTATACAAAGACGTCTAGCTAGTACAATTTTGCTTCTCATCTGCATACTCACCTTTCCTTTCTTCTCTCCCTCTCTCCGTCCCTCCTCCTCCATCACCAGGAGGTGGACCAGCGCTGGTCAGAGTATCAGTCCAGGTTCTCCTCTCTGCTCCAGTGGAGCCGCCAGCATACGGCCCTCATGGCCAACAAGAACTTCCCACAGAACCCTGTGGAACTCAAGGTGAGCGCTTATATTTCTGCCTTGGTGACTGTAGTTCTGTTCTGTAGTTTCTGTTATGCAATTCAGTTGCAAGTTTGTTTGATAAAGATTTTTTTCATTTTAGATGAAAACAAGGGTCCATTTTTTTGTCTTATTTATACAGATTCTTGTTATTCTTGCTGTTCTTTTGGTGTTCATGTTCATATATGCATGTAAGTAAATTACTGCATAGGGAGAGAGAAAGAGAAAACTGGAGTGAAGGAGGAAAACCTGCCACTCTATAAGGAGTTTAAAGGAACGCTAGCCCTCAAAACAACAAGAATTTACCACCAAATCCTGTGGAAGTTAGTAACATAGGTGTAGTAACATGGGTGCTTTAATCCAGAGTAGCTCACAGTAACATGTATATATTTTTTTAAATGCAGTTGGCCCCAGTGGGTAGCAAATCCTGGTAGTTTTTGCAAAGGTTTAGCTATTGAGCAACACCAAAGGGAAAGGGGATACATAAAAAACAAGCAGTTCCCAGAAAACCTTGGAGAAAAACAATGGGACAGAGGGGGGGAAGGAGTTTGATGAAATGCAGTTGTGAGACATAGAAGGTAGGTGAGAGAGAAAGAGAATAAAGAGTAAAAGGGAGAATGCATGAAAGAGCAATGGATTGAGGAAAACGAGAGCTTGCAGAAAAGAGGTGTTGAGGAAGGAAAGAAGAGCATGATGAGGTGAAAAGAAGAAGGGAGGGAGCAGAAAGAGGCTGAATCCTCAACTGTGCCTGAAGAACATGTGTTGCAGGAGAAAAAGGGCAATGACCACCCAGGGAGAGAGATTGTGATTACAAAGCTTTTACCTCTGGTAACGGCTATTGACTTTCTGTTTGAACTTAAACGACGGGCTCCGTGGTAATATTGACCCTCACATTCATCGATAACCTCTCCTCCCTTCACTTCCTCTCCACCCCCCTCTTTCGCCTGTCATCTCTGTCTTTATCTCCCCTTCCCCTCCCTCCATCCTTCCTTCTTTCAGGCACTTTACAATGAGTACGTCCATTTCAAAGAGACGGAGATCCCTGCCAAGGAGATGGAGAAGGGTCGCATCGAACACCTCTACAAACTGCTGGAGGTGAGGAAGGAGGGAGGGAGGGAGGGGAAATGGGAATGAGGGAGGGGAAATGGGGACAGAGTGGAGAGATGGAGGAAAAGGTGACCGGGTTTTCCACCATGTGCAGGGCTTACTGTTCATCATGGGGTTCAGCTCAGGGGGAGGCAGTGTGTGTGTGTGTGTGTGTGGGAGACAGAATTTGTCTTCCCGTGTGTGTGCGTGAGAAAGAGAGAGAGAGAGAGAGAATTTGCATCCCAGTGTGTTTGTGTGTGATTGGTCGTATGTTCTTTTCCTGGAGCTACGGCATCTCCACCATCCCGCTGTTTATCAATAGATTGTTTGATAAAACACATGATAGTTGGGGATAATTCCTCCTTTATTTCCACTCAGCTGATTTCACCAGGCTGCTTGTGTGTTTGTCTGCAGCGTAACTTATGATCATTCAGTAATATGATCACTGATGTAATGGAGTCCTTGTGTTTGTTGTGTGTGTGTGTGTGTGTTTGAATATGGATGAGTGTCCTAATTTGTGTGTCTCTTTGCCACAAGTAATCCATGTTTGTGTGTGTTTTACAGTGTGTGTGTGTTTGCATTGAAATATGATGCGATGTGGCTAATGTGGGTTTCTGTTTGCCAAGTTTATGTTTACATGAAGAAATGGAAAAAATGCAGAAGGCCATCATGTGCTGCAACACGTTGGTGCAGCTTTTTAATGTTTTTGCAGTGCGTTAGCCATTAAAATAAAGTCTTTTAAATTTTTTGTGTACAGTAGGAGTCCATTGAATCCGCTTTTTTATCCATTTCTTCATGTTTGAAATCCTGAAACTCCATTTCCAATAAGCACCTCTCCATGCTAGATTTAAGCCAAGTTTATTTATGTTACATGTTTGTTATATACTTAATGTGTGTGTGTGTGTGTGTGTGTGTCCAGGTGTGGATAGAGTTTGGTCGTATCAAGCTTCCTCAGGGCCTCCATCCCAACGACCTGGAGGAGGAGTGGGGTAAACTCATTCTGGAGATGCTGGAGAGAGAGAAGGCTCTACGGCCCGCTGTGGAGAGGTACACACACACACACACACACACACACAAATCCATTTAAATGTTTCCTGGCAGCAACAATGCTGATGCAACTCCTTGGGCTCTGTTGCTCATCAGTCTCCCTAACTGTGCGTGTGTACGTGTGTGTGTGTGTGTGTGTGTGTGTGTGTGTGTGTGTGTGTGCGTGTGCGTGTGCGTGCATGTGTGTGTGTTTCAGGCTGGAGCTGCTGCTTCAGAGGGCCAATAAGATCCAGAACATGGCTCTGGACTGTGAGGAGAAACTCACCCTGGCTAAGAACACGCTACAAGCTGTAAGTACTGAACCTCTCCTCTATCTTCATACACGTACACACACACACACACACACCATAACATAATTTTTTGAATAAATTGATCCACATGCGGTCAGTGCAAACCATATACAGGGTCTTTGGGTTTATATTGAGGATAAATGCCTAAAACGTAAATGCAGAGTAATTTGGCATAGTATTTTTACAGTGTGTTAATGGGTACAAGCTGTTAAACTAGCTGCCCTTCTGGGACAATAAATATTTACTCACTTCCTTTCCCTGCCTTTATTGAGAGAGAGATTAATGCCTGATGTAAATTGTTGTTTCATGATGCTCAGTCCATTCTTTTTCCCATACTTTTCATTCATTCTGCCTAACATGCTCTTGTGTTGGAATTGTCATTTGCGTATGTTTATATAAACCCCATTTGTTATATTCATGTTTATATTATATTTTTCAGTTTTTATTTTACTTTTCTTTGCTGTGTCCTGTTGGTATTTGCTACTGCGACAACCCAATTTCCAACAAGACTTATTGAAGTTTAATCTTATCTTAATTGAATCTATGCCTCAGTAAACACTAAAGATTAACGGCATGAAACAATTCCATAAACACATAAGGTAAGCAAACACGCAAACAAACAAGAAGCAATAATAATAACTGAATTGAAGCGTTGGTGCTCTGGTGTGCAGGACATGTCTCGTGTGGAGAGCGGCGAGGCGGTGCAGTGTGAGAGAGAGCTGGCCTGTTACCTGCAGGACTGCGAGACTCTGCTCAGACAGCTCAACCAGGACCTCAAAGTCCTGCGAGACGAGAAGTACTACCAGGTGGAGCAGCTGGCTTTCAGGTGAGACAGGAGAGAAGGGCTTGTTGGTGTGTCCTGGTGCGGGGTTTGATTCTGTAGAGGCAGTTGGTTTGGTTTGATTGAGAAAATAATCATTTTATATTCCAGGGGATGATGCAGTAACCTAGTAGCACTTCTCTGGTATGGCACTAACACTGCTGGAGTGAGGGCTTCAACTCCCTCTTATTCTTACTATGAAAGAGGTGCTTGTGTAAATAGTAAAATTATACCATTATTTCTAAACCATTATTGATGAAAGTCTAAAGGCCCAAACGCATTGAAAATGACTTTTGAGGCAAGTCATGTGACGTACCTAATGGTGACATGAATTCTATTACCTGGTATATATATTCTGCTCATTATACTTGGAAGAACAACTTATTGTAGTGTTCATATTTTGTCATTAAATCTTAACAATTATGTGCTACAGTTAACTTACCTGCTAGAGTTTATCAAGCTAGTCCGTCAATAACTGGTGTCAAAAAACTATGGAACGAGAATCCCAGCGTTGTGCATGGTGACCTGAACACCTGGCTAACGTTACAGGTACATCCATCAGTTTTAGACTAGCTTGATAAAACTATAAACTAGCCCACTTGACCAGCTTCCAATGGGTGCTTATTAATGAAATCTGAAAACACAATATATGACTGCAACTTAAAAATTTCTCAAAAAATCTGGTACATTATAACACGGACGTACTTATATAGATGATTAAAAAGTCGAGAATATCTTACCGTTTTCCTTTTGTACTGCGACTCTAGAAACCTCATGAAAAACAGTTGAGCTGCTCTTTTTGTTGACGCAACCAAAATTTAACCAAGTTCGAACCAAGCCAGTTTGACGCTCCACTGGACAGCTTGAGTGTGCGTTTGTCCATTGAAAACAATTGCTGCATTTGAAAATGTGCGCGTCTGATGCTTCCGGTGCGTTTCTAGCTTAAAAGTCATAGAGGGAGCTTGCTCTTGAATCCAAGGTTGCCAGTTCAAATCCCAGGACCAACTGGGAAAATCCAGGCGGGAACAGTGAATGCATAATGCTCTCACCACCAGTAAGTACTGTTTCTGTCATGTGTCTCTCATCCCTCAGAGTTTCCTGCCTTCAGGAGGAGCTGGTCTCCCTCAGACTGCAGTGTTCCAGCGTCTACAGGAAAGGCCACTTCTCCCAGGCTCTGGGCCCCACCGGGGCCGAGCAGACCGGCCAGCGTCCCGCCGACAGCGGCCTCTCGCTGGGTCAGACCCTGCTGGGAGCCGTGGGTGCGGTGGGAGCGGTCGGGGCCGCGCTGCTCCGGAGACCCATGGCCCGCTCCCAGCTGGTGGCCATGTCTTCCTCAGAGGACGAAGGAAGCCTGAGGTTCATCTATGAACTGCTGGGATGGGTGGAGGAGACGCAGGTCAGTGGGAGTATTAATAATAATAACATTGCTCTCTCAGTAAATTACAATTTTTACTGCAGGCTTGCTACATTACTGCTGCTCTGCTCCGTCCCCAAGAGAAATTTTTCTCTTAATTGTCTGCACTGATACACTGACTACAACTGTACAAAGTGCTGTAAAATATTAAAGGAACAAGACGACCATATTGGCAAATCCTTCATATTTAATGAAGGGGGGACTTGCACTGCTGGCCCCGTTAAGGCCTGTGCAGCAGAACAGATGTAGCACAAGATTAAGGAACACTAATATTACCATAACAATGTGAAATTTACATCCAAATAACATTACAGGCTTGAAAGCCCTTTCAACAAGCCAAAATGGCAGCTGATACTGCTAGCTTCTGAAGGCCTGCTTAGCAAACCACAGAAATCATGTTTGGCTCCATCAATAAATAAATTAACATGATCATTATAGCACAAATTATCAATTAAATTCAGTGATTTTTTCAGTCAGGGATTAGATGACTGAAATGTGCATTAGGGTTTCCTGCCCCCGAATTTGTTTTGACAAACTTGTGATTCTAACTCTGTGTGTGTGTGTGTGTGTGTGTGTGTGTGTGTGTGTGTTTCAGGAGCTGTTGGAGCGTGCTGAGTGGGGAGCAGACCTTCCCTCTGTAGAAAACAACCTGCAGGAGCACAACACCATTCACACTGCAGTGGAGGACCTGATGAGCAGTCTGCAGGAGGCACGCAATTATGAGGTACACACACACCACACACACACACACACACACACACTTTCTGCTGAGAGCTGTGGTTTATAATGAATTTGCTGTTCTTCTCTCCTCCAGGCTAATGTCTCTCCTAACTTCAAGAGCAGTTATTCTGAAACCCTGGCCAAGCTGGAGCACCAATACTGCAAACTACTGGTCAGTCTCAACACTAATGTGTCTGTGTGCGTGTGTGTGTGTGTGTGTGTGTGGGGGTGTGTGTGTGGGGTCAGTCAGGACACCATTTTCTCTAGCTTTGTCAATTGCGTGCAAGGCTGTGTGTCTTTATGTATATTTATGTAGACTTAAGGTGGTTCATATGCCATTTTGAGAGAGAGAGAGAGAGAGTGTGTGTGTGTGTGTGTGTGTGTGTGTGTGTGTGTGTGTGTGTGTGTGTGCGTGGTGTTACCGCATCTCACTGTTTCCCAGTTCAGTCCCCATTCACAGTTAATCCCATTACGGCATGACAAGAATAGTGAATCTCATGCTAAATACTCACAATTATGCATCTGCTCTCTCCTTTACTCCCTTCCTCACTCTTGATTCTCTCTCTCTCTCTCTCTCTCTCTCTCTCTCTCTCTCTCTCTCTCTCTCACTCACTCCTGTTTCTTGCACTCACTCTTTTCCACTTTCGCCTCATACAATATTTTCTGTTCTATGTGTACTTGCTTGTGTGTCTAAGTGTGTATGTTCTTGCATAAAAAAGCCCTTTACTTCTCCCTCTCCAGTGGAGGATTCCCTCATTAGGCGTCACCCCTCCTCTCAGCTCATTGACAGTCATGTGTGTCTCCAGTCAGCATGGCCACATTCGTCACGGCTGCTGCAGTTCTTTTAATATCTGTGTGTTTACAGTTGCATTTTGCCTACAATTAAGCAATTTTAGTGAAATTCTTATCCAGAGCAACCTAAAAAGTCAAAATTGTTATAAGTGAGTTAATACATGTAATTAAGTATTATACGAGTTGAAAAGTTTAGTGAATCACATAACTGTAAGCTTCCTCATAAATACAATATACTATACGTATGCTATAGGAATTGTGAGAATATACATGGAATGATGACTACCTTGTTAATTTTGAACAAATAACCTGCTGGAAAGGTGTACTTCTTAAAGAGAGTTTTGTGTCCTTATTATAGAAAAGTTCAAAGATTTTTTTTTTTTCCCTGGCTCTTTCTTATTTCTTTATCTAACACTATAATGTACATAAATATTCTAGGGACACGGATCCATTACTTCTGTCTAGGCGCTGTGTCTTTGACCCTTAATTGCACTCCTTACTATTGGTTGCTTGTAATGATAGTGTTTTGAATTTTATCTTGCCTTCACAGTAATCCACTCTGAATAGGAAAATGCCTAAAATGTAAATATACCAAAAGCAGCACTGCAATGCTAACAACCAGAGAAGAGAGGATGTTTTTTTTTTTATGTCTCTGCACTGCTGAGCAGCATGACGATGATGTTTGTTTGTGTCGTTGCCATAGGAACATTCGTCATGGCGCCTGCGGAGCTTGGAGAGCCTGCATGCATTTGTGTCGCACTGCACCGAGGAGCTGATCTGGCTCAACGAGAGAGAGGAGGAGGAGATTGCCTACGACTGGAGCGACAGCAACACCAACATCAATGCCAAGAGAGAATTATACAGCGTGAGTGGAGGGAGGGGACGCACAGTTACACCGATGGTTTCCTCAGATGTGCTTCTCAGCAGGGAGGAAGGAACTTTAAAGTAGAATTGCTTTGACACTAAAACCCTTCATTAAAACCAAAAGAAATGGTATTTTATGTGAGGCGGTGTTGCTTTTTAAATGTGGCATCCTGGCATATACTTTAAGCTATCTGCCTCCCTTAACTGTTTTTAAAATTAATTTTATTAAATTCATTTATTGAAAGAAAAACAATAGCTATACATAGCACAGCCTCCCTTTACTGTTTCTACAGAACTTTCCCCATAATTTCCCCCCAAATATATCAGAACTCATAATAAAAGTTATAAGTATTGCTATGATGTTCATGCACACGTTTGCACACATCACTATTTGTACAGTAGGACAGTGACATAAAAATCCTGTCATGCTCTTTGACCCTCCTCCCTTTCCTTCCCTGTTTACAGGAAATGAGGTCAGAGTTGGATGAGAAACAGGATGTGATGCGGTCACTCCAGGAAACAGCCGACCGTCTGTGTCAGGAGAACCATCCGGCCAAGCAGACTGTGGAGGTGAGGCTGTCGGGTCAATCGTCAGTTTTATTCAACTGGACTGCTTGACCTTTAAAGATGCTGGGCTTTGCTTCTATGACTCATTTATGGAAACTGCTGTTTTCAACACAAATGTTTTGCTTTTCAGTTGACTGTGCAGTTTTTTGTTTTGATGCATTTTAAAAACCTTAGATGTATAGGATGCATATGTAAAGGGGCGTTGATGTTGTTGATGTTTTATTATTACTGTGTATGTATGTTTGTGCACTATGGACCAGATGAATTTCCTAAATGGATAAATAAAGTTGAATGTCAAGTGAAGAGGTAATATATCACCATGTAAAATACTGTAATAATAATACAGTACATGCAGTAATGCAGTATTGGGAGCGTCTTGAAATGCCAATGAGTGGGGAGTTTTTGTTCCAAAACAGAGTATGGTGCTGGAAAGTACGTTTTGAGAAACAGAAATCTCAGCACCTGGCCAAGTAATCGCTGAGTCATCAGTATTGATCAATAACCCCATCAACCCCCTGCAGATATATTATGGTCATTTTGTGCTTTGGGGTGGTAAAATTCATACTAATTGCCCCTTTATAGCTATGTATGTAACGGCTGTATGAAATCGACACCCACACACTTTCTCCCTCTCACCCTCCATCCACATCTGTCTGTGTGTTACCAGGCGTACAGCGCAGCCCTGCAGACCCAGTGGCAGTGGGTGGGTCAGCTGTGTGTGTGTGTCGAGCATCACCTCAAAGACAACACCGCCTACTTCCAGGTAAGACCGCTACCACGCACAAAACAAATATTATTACAATTACATTCATGAATAGTAGCCACGGTTTCACACTTTGAATGTGTTAAAATGTCCTGTTTCTTCTTATATAATTCATCTGAAATTCACAGGAGGAAAATTGTACATATGGATTAACGTTCTTATTATACTATACTGCTCCGTTTTCACCATATCCTCATGTTGACCTCTGACCTGACTAGTCTTGTAAAAGTGCTAAATGAAGTTTATAAAAGTATGTTTTCGCAAATGATTTTATTTTTTTATTATTATTTTTTTTTTCACAAGTGATATAAAAGAAGGTACTTATTTTACTTGCCTCATATCCTCAGGCCTCTAGTAGCTTTGATTTTATCCCAGGCTATGGAATGAATTGTCTTTCCTGTTATTAACAATTCTCAAAAAATCTTTCATGTTTAATTTGTCTTCTCTGCACTATTCTAGTACAAATCCACCATCTTAACTGTCCTCTCCAAGCTATTCCTGTGCAAATCTTGCTTCTCAACTCTTTTGCTGTGTTCCTGTGTCTTCTCTGTCAGTTTATGAGTGATGTGCGGGACTGCGAGTCGTACCTGCGCCAGCTCCAGGAAACCATCAAGAGGCAGTACACCTGTGACAAGAACAGCAGACTGGTCAAGCTGGAAGACCTGCTGCAAGACTCCATGGTATCTCTCCTCCTTCACTCCCCTTGTCTCTGAATTTATGTCCAGTTCTCACAGGGCAACTTTATGGGCAACTCTGGCAGGCAACAGTGCCCAAGGAGTTGCCTCAGTATCGCTGATATAATCGCATAGAAACATACCGTTGCTCGAAAAACATTTGATTCGATTTTTGATCTTGTGTCTCATTTTGTTGCCTGTTGCTGGGAGTGTTGCCCACCTACAGTTCAGTTCCATTTATATTTTGCATTGAGTAAACTGAAGTTAAACCTACAGAGGTGAACCATTCTGTAAAGTGACTGGAAACAAAACCACATGCAAAGCAACAACTTTTTAAAAATGAAAACTTTCAACACAACACTGTTAAAAACAATGTTCAAGGTTTTTATTCCACGATTTTGAGGTTTTTGTATTTTTGTTTTGTTTGTTTTTCCTTGCTTATGCGTGTTTATTTGGGTTTAGGAGTTCTGCTGCCACCCTGTGTGCACACTATATATACTTAAAAATGATATATTCAAAATAATTCTGGATCGGGGTGTTAGCAGGAATGACATGGCAATATTACAATCATATTCCTACCACAGCAGCAACAAAGAGCTAGCTGCAGCATTAGCATAGCACTGACCCTGAAACACCCAGCTTACTGTGCTGTGCCTCAGGCAGCTGCAGCACGCCGCATGATGGGGTAAAGTAATCTGTTTGAGAGGGCCTTCGCTGAATCATGCCCCCTGTGGCACATTTGTGAGTCTGCCATCTTCACACCTACTTCACACACACACACACACACACACACACACACACACACACACACACACCTCTGACTTCGAGCAGATGGCAGAGTGAGTGTGGGCCATGCTCCACAGGCCTGAGCAGTGAGCATATCCTCCCTAATATAAAGGTGTGTGTGTGTTTGTGTGTTTCTATGTGTGTCTGTGTGTGCCACAAACAACTGTTCTTTTCAAAAATACCAGTGTCACCAGTGTGGTTATGTGTGTGTGTGTGTTTGTTTGCTTGCTCTGATTGTGTTTACATCTATTTGTGTGGGCGTCTGTCTTTCTGCCTGTTTTTGTTTGTGTGTGTGTATGTGTGTTGCTGTCTGTTCATTTGTGTGTACGCGCTAATCAGTTTCCACTTCCAGTTAATGAAGTTTCCAGTTCGCTGTGTTCCAGCTCTCACTGGGGTGTGTGTGTGTGGGTGTGTGTGTGTGTGTGTGTGTGTGCGTGTGTGTGTCTGAATGACTCAACAGAAAACAACCAGCCAGGCCTCTATTAGCTGGAGATAATGACCTAGGAGAAGATACTAAATCACTCCTCTTCATCCTCTTTTTAGACACAGATTAGGACTTGGGAGAGGCTGTTGGATCGTACTTCGCCCTCTTTTCATCTGATTTATTTTTAAATCTGCTCCTCTTCTCTTTGGTTATTGATATTGAATGTCCTATTTATACATGGTCAGACTTCATAAGTCAGTGAAAATTGATAGAGTAGATCCTTGAGGCTTGGTATTAGATATTTTATGTGTATTAGGCAAACCTTTCCAGGGATGTGGAAGAGGCTAAACCCACCCTAAACTCAGTTTACCAGCTTTTCATTCGCCAAATAGTTAATCCACTTTTTTAAATTCATAGTATACATTAGAAAAAGGAGTAGCATACTGATTTAAGTTACATATAAACAGGATCTTAAGGAGTAAACAAGAAATATAAGAAGAAATATATATATATATATATATATATAATTGTGTATAATTGTGTATCTGGTCTGAAACTGGGTGACTTCCCAGCTTGTCATTTGACTTGTCACACAGCACTGACTGCAGCTAACATCAGCTCACTGTGAAATTCATTTCTGGGGTGTAATGTTATTAAACTGGCCTCTCTCTCTCTCTCTCTCTCTCTCTCTCTCTCTCTCTCTCTCTCTCTCTCTCTCTCTCTCTCTCTCTCTCTCTCTCTCTCTCTCTCTCTCTCTCTCTCTCTGTCTTCCTCTCTCTCTCAATCTGTCTCCTTTTATCTCTGTCTCTCACTCTCTGTCCACTTTTCCATCTCTCACTCTTTGCTTATAAGTCTCTGTCTCTAATGAATCCTTAATGAATCTCTCTGCTGAGGATGAGGCAGAAATTAAACATGTCAGGGTGAAGAGTTACGCTAATGCTCACAGTTAAATGTTTAATGGTTAGCGCCCGAGCTAACACATGCTGCTGAGTCAGGAAACAGTGAAGTCCTCTCACCTCGGGGGCTACAGGCTAACAGGCTAATTGTAATTTTGCAGGACCTGCACTATATTGTGAGCCATTTAGCTGGCAAGAAATATAAATAGGTTTTATTGTGGCTGCACAGAGTTGAAGTGATTTAAAATGAATAACTCAAAGCAAGATATAGTATGTTTTTTTTGTCCTTACACATTTGACAGTGCAACAAAGCTAGCTTCAGCAATAAGACATATTTGTTGGTACAGAACTTGATTTATCAGTGTAGTCTTTCTAATCCCGTTGTTTTAGCATGATTGACAATTTGAGCCAATGGCCATGTACTGTGTGTATGACTGACTGATAAGCTGACACAATTTGACGAACCAGTGATTTTCTGCCACAGGAGATAATTGACTGGCATGTTATTGACTGATTATTGAAGTGATGGGACAGCTTATGTAACCAATCAAAATGACCAGTAACAAATTGACTAACTTGCTGACTAGTGTAACTGTATGACTAACTGACTCATATGGTGAGTGACAGTTTGAATGACCTATGATTTTGCCCCTGCAGGAGGAGAAGGAGCAGCTGATTGAGTACCGCAGCTCAGTGGCCAGCCTGGTGGGCCGGGCCAAGACGGTGGTGCAGCTCCGCCCCCGCAGCGCAGAGAGCACCCTGGGAGCCACCACATCCATCAAAGCCATCTGCGACTACAGACAGATAGAGGTATGGGACCCACCGTGCAGTAGTTCATAAGCATACTGTTTGACAGCAGGTGTGCATGATTTGCAACCTAGGGTAGCCCAGGTAGAAGGAGTTTACTCCTCCTTAACCTCTCAGCAAAGATTTATTGTAAGTTTCTCTGGATGTGAGCGTATGTTAAATGCCTAAAATGTAAAAAGGGGATTCATCTTCACAAAGGGAGTGAAAATATAGGGGCATGCTATTGAAAACCATGTCAAAATGTTGTCCTAGTTGAGTTTATTAAATGTAGATATTGAAGCTAGTGTTGCAGACCTGGTTGTGGCGCTCTGTCAGCCAATAAGCTTCCAGTCTGCTTCCAGTACCTACAGCCAATGAGCTTCTGGTCTGCTGTGTTTGCGTTTTTGTATTACAGTTAATTCCGATTAAATCGTCCGTCTTGCTTTCCCCATCTCACTTCTGAGTAAATTAAGGTTTATATATAAGGGACCCTTTGACTCCCAGGACTGTCTGTCAGGTCACAAAATGTTCACCTGAGCTCACTGACCTCACCTCTCTGTTGTTTTGACCCTCACCACCAATCACCAGTCTCCTCTCTGCTCTGCACTTCCTCTCTAAGCCCCTCCCACAACGATGAAAAACTCTACACAATTTCTTCATCTTTTGTCAGGCTCGGTGGTTCATATTGATGAATAGCAACATTGGAAATTTTCTTGTAACAGCTCAAACAGTTTTCACTTTGACTGGCAGGTACAAATAGCCGTGCTCCACTTTGAAAGCTGAATAAGCATAATGATTATGGCGCAGAATTTATAATAAGATTTTGTTATTGCTGTGTCATACAATAGGTTTTTTCAAAACTGTTTTACTTTGACAGATTTCCCAGAATATATATAATAAATATATTTTTTGCCTTTATTCCACTCAGAAAACTGTGATACAGCTCTATCTGTCACAGGATCATTATAAAAGCCCCCAAATGGCCAGGAGACACTTGAAAGTAAAGAAATGATTAATGAGAAGAGGAGAATTTCATTTGCCAACTGTGTTATTTCCTCCTCTAAGCCCGTTTTTTATAGCACTCATAGGAGCAAGTGAAGTCTCTCTCTCTGTCTCTCTTTCTCTCTCTGTCTCTCTCCCAGCTGTGATGTCTTCAGGGAGTCTAAAAGCCTATCAATTAAACATCCATCCCAACCCCTTTGCGGGCTCGGTTGAAAATCTGCATCTCCACTCACCTAGCGCTCTAGCTGAGGGAGGCTTGGCCCGGACACCCAGCTTACCTGATGCTGCTATTTCAGTCTCCTGCGTTAGATTCCCCTGGGCCGCTCTGCCCAGTGAAGCGTACTGTGTGTGAGGTGTTGTGGCCAGGTGAAGCAGGAGGAGAGGGAATTCAAAGTCATTTTCCTCGTTTCCTATTCTCTTCCTCATCAAATGTAAAAAAAAAAAAAAAAAAAAAAAAAAAAAAGGAAGATGTAAGCTGCCAGTGAGCTGAAAGTTATACTAAAGTAAAGCGGCGTGACTTCAGTATTCACCAAACGTCTGGTCAAACTTGCACATTACCAAAAGTAATGTTTCTCTCCTTCCCTCTCCTGTGTCTTCTCTCTCTCCATACCCTCATGTACCTCTTTGCCTCTCCCCTCTCACTCCCTCCTCCTCTTCCTCCTCTTCCTCCCCTCCTCTCGTCTGTCGGCTGGGCTGGCAAGACTAACGTTCAGGTATAGCTGCCTATGTTCTCCCTCTCTCACCTCAGATCAGTTCTTACACTGCACACACTGTACTGCCCTGGTTGCCCCTCTCTTATCAGCTGATCTCAGATCCAGTTTCACCGACAGTAAAGTAATCTGCGGTCGTTGTGAGCCTGGTACCTGTTTCCTCGCCAAGTTTCTTAGAGTAAAGTTAAATCCAATATCTACAGGGAAACTCAGCACACAGCCACAGAGATTAGAGACACCTCGCACATTCTTAAAAGATGCAACTATGCAGCTTGCATCACAGATGGTTCATTGAAACCAGCGGTTGCTAGGTAGTTGTTGAGTGAAATTCATCTGTCTGGTCAGCTTAACAGATACTAGCAAATACCAACATGGAAGTAGAAAATCTCCAGTACCTTCTACCAAAGAACATGGTCAGGCCAGTAAGAATAAAACTGGCTTAAAGGAACATGCAGCCCTCATAGCAAAATTTTGAGATTATTTTTTGGGAATTTTGTCTTCATTAGACAGTTGAAAGTAGAGAGTAGAGAGGAACGACTGGGGCAGAGACGGGGGCGACACGCGTCAAACGTCCCAGGCCGGACTCAAACCCAGGATATAGTGTGGCATGTGAGCGAGCCAGCTGAGCCACCAGGAATCCCCAGCTAATCAGCTTTTTGATTAACATAGGAATGTGCAATAAGAACATTGGTGGCCGTTTCATCTCTGTGTGTCCAATATTTAGTATATATTTAGTCTCCCATAATACATGCTAACACTATAGGTACACTGTGTGTTACATTGATGGCATGAGCTGGCTCAGTATCATCTCAAAAGCAGTAGTGCTGTAAATACTGGACACAGATGAAACTGCTGTTAATCTTATTGCCACACAATGGAAAGTTGATCAATGAATGAAATTTGGTGTAGTCCTTCAAGAGTACAGGTGTAGGATGAGAGTATTTCTTCCTGATCAAAATGATTGAAAGGGTAAAATGGACTTGGTCAGGGATCCTAGACCAGTAGTCGTACTTTCAGAGGTTTACCAGCGGTACCTTGAAGTAGACTGAGATCAGCTGGTGAGGGCAGGTAGCAACCACTGAACTGAACTGAACTGAACTTAACACAGTCCATGCCTCCCAGGCCCATTCAGTCAGTCAGACAATTTCAAGTCACAGCTTTAAGCTTTAATGTACATTTCATATATTTATGCACATAGCCTTGCATTATTGATGTGTTGATGTGTGTGTGTGCAGGACGAGGTGAGAGGGTGAGAAGGGGTGAGAAGGGGTGCGGGTGGGTGAGGCAGGACAGTTGCACAGCGCAGCCTGACACTGATGTGCAGCGCTGGAAGTCTCCCCACAGCCATCGCTTTGCCTAGTGTTTAAGCTATGGGTTTTAATTTCAGAACCATACTGAATTATGCCAGATTCTAAACCCAAACTATACTATTGTCCTGTGCTGGGTTTCTCAAATCACCATATCCATAATGTTTTGAGTGTGAGATACATTTGTGAAACCTCGCCCAGGTGTCAATAAACCTCGCTTTGAGTTTGGAGAACATTTGCTGCTTTCACAACGAGTGTTTCCTGTTTAGAAACGTGAAAGCGCTCGTCCATTCAATATGGCATAGTTCCTGCCTCCAGGTTCTCTGATACATGATATCATTTTAGGGCTTTCGCTAACCTCATGAAATCCATGAACTTTTGCATTTTGTGTTGCATTATCAGTTTGTTGCTACCAGCTTTTGGTTTACATGTTTTACATGGTTTTCCCTTTTCTCCCCCTCTGATCCACCTCCTCTCCATTCTTCTTTTCCATCTGACCTCTTACGCCTATCCTTCTACTTCTCGTCTTTTCGCCATTTAACATCATTCACCCTCTGTACTATCATTATCCTACTTTCCTCCATCTCTCTTCATTCCTCTCACCTCCCCAAATATCTATCCATCCTATACCTCCTCTCTTCCTCACTACTCCCACATCCATCCTTCCATCACTGTTTCCTACCTTCCAACCTCCATCTCCCCCTTCACCCTCCCTCTGTCCTCCCATCCTCCTTTCCCCATTCCTCTTTCCCTCTCTGTATTCCTCCATCCCCTCCTTCCTCCTCCATTTGCGGTCCATCCCTCTCTCTCTCTCTCTTTCTCGCTCCCTCTCTCTCGCTCTCTTTCTCTCTTCTTTCTCTCTCTTTTCTCTCCTCTCTCTCTCTCTCTCTCTATCCATCCTGCACCCCTGCCTCTTCTCAGATCACTATAAGCCGAGGAGAGAGTGTGTGTTGGAGGATAACTCCAAAGACCAAGTGGAAGGTGATCAGTCCCAGTGGGAACGAGGCCATGGTCCCCTCCGTGTGCTTCACCCGTCCCGCCGCCAAACCAGGAGGCCATCGACACCGCCAGCAGGTAGGGAAGATACCGGACACACAACTTACAACACCATTTATGATCACATTTTTGGATTTTGTGACAGGTGCAAAGTTGCTGCTGAGGTGTTGCTGCTTTGACTAAGATGGTGTAGATAGGTTTTTAAGCTTTCATTATGCAATATCAAATAAATACAGGTTTTTTAATATTTTCAGAAGAAACAGTTGACTTTTTTTTAACCAATGGGCTAAGTTGCTAATTGGTTGCTAATTTTTGTGCTGTCAATAATTATATCATAGTAAGTGTCAAATGTTGGACATTTCGGAACAAAACTTTTTGAGTCTTATACACATTTCACAAAGTGGCGGATGCGCTTTTGTTCCATATTCACTCCACTCCATATCCATTCCCTGTGTGTGTGTGTGGTGTGTGTTTGTGTGTGTGTGTGTGTGTGTGTGTGTGTGTCTCCAGGATGGAGCAGTTGTACCAGAAGGTGATGTCTCTGTGGCATCAGCTCCATGTTAACATGAAGAGTGTGGTGTCCTTGGCACTACCTGCTCAAAGACATCAGACCGTCTCCGCATGGGACCTGGACACGGTAAGACACAGTTTGGGTGTGTGTGTGTGTGTGTGTGTGTGTGTGTACATTTTCAACTTTGAGGAGGCACTTTTGTTCTGTTTTATTCTATTGGGTTCAGTTCTACTTTGTCTTCTGCACTATTCTGTTCTATTTTATTCTGTTCTCTTATACTTTATTCCATTCTATTCTCTTCCGTTTTGTTCTCTCCATTCTACTCTTGTCCTTCCATTTCATTCCAATCTTTTCTGTTCTATTCTATTCTGTCCTGTTCTGTTCCATTTAATTCCATTCTGTTCTGTTCCATTCTGTTGTGTTCTGTTTTATTCTGTTCCTTTCTTTTCTGTTCTGTTCCATTCCATTCCATTCTGTTCCATTCCATTCTGCTCCGTTGTACTTATCTTCTCTCTCCTCCCCCTCATCTCTGCTGTCAGGTTCGCTGTCAGTCTCCGTCGGAGCGGCAGCAGGTTCTGGATCACCTGGAGGCCCAGCTGGCCGACTTCCTGTCTGACAGCAGAGAGAGCGCTCTGTTCACGCCGGCCGACAGGCGAGAGCTGGAGAAGGACGCTCAGCAAGCCCAGCAGCACTGCCAGGACCTGCTGCTCAACATGCAGACAGGTAGGACACATGGATGGACGCATGCTTACCTCACACCTACACACACACACACGCACACAGGTGAAAAAATTAACACCCACCAAGTGCCAAATGCTGATAAAATATGTCACCCGCCACACTGGCCAGTAACACTTACACAGAGATAACAGTTGAATGCTTCAGTTACATACAGTCTTTGGCATTCTCAAACTTTGTCCCTGCTGGCCACCGTACAGTCTCTCTGACCGTCAGCCAATCAAATCAAATCAAAACAATGGCGTCTGATTGGCTGTCTGTTGCGTTGGCTCTACACAAAGTGGTAGCATCCAAACTTCTGCAAACTTTGATTTATTTTAAGTTTACATATTTCTGTGAACAATGAACAATTTCTATGAACAATGAAATTAAGTTAAACTCAACGTTGAATCTTGAAGTACTACTTACAAAATAGAAACATGTCGGAGGATGTACTCACCTTTGTTTTGTAAACATGAATGAACACTGGATAGCTTTTTTTGAATGAAACTTAATGTATGCAGGTATAACACAGGCAATAGATTACAGGCTATGCTTTTGCGCAGTGTTCCTGTTAGTAACTCTTCTCTCTCCCTCCAGTGGAGAAGGATGAGTCGGTGTCTCGCTCCTACCTGTCGGAGCTCCAGAACATCAGGCTTCGTGTGGAGGAGGCGGAGCAGAGGCTGATGAAGGGCATCCAGACTCCGCCCCCCAGCAGGCTGTCAGGCGACGGTGTTGACACCACCATCCAGATCGCAGAGCAAGAGGTCAGTGCTTTGTTTCAGCCCCACCTGCTGGCCACATGGGGCAATAACATCCTTTATTTAGCTGGACTAATAAATGTTGTTCCTTGTAATCAAGTGGTTTTAATATGGACTATAAGAATTTAACAAGAAAGCAAGTTTTTTCATTTAAAATGGAAAACACTAACACCCTTTGTTACACTGGTGTGATATATATTGGTTGTAGCTACGTGAATAAAAAAGCATGCTTTAATAGTTTTGATATTTGAGAAATTAGATGGCAAGCATTTCCCAAGCTTGACTTGAGATATTGATCAGAAAGGTGATGATTATTACACAAGCCAATGATGATGATTGTGTATTTGTATGATATTCTCACATATGACATATCTAAAGTTTAAAATCTAAAAATATCCACAAGTTTCATCTTATTTTATCTGGGTCAAATAGTTTGTGAATGACAATTTACCTGAGACTGAATCATCCTGATTTGGCAAATCCTATCTATCTGGTACCCCAAAGTTAAGACAAAATGTAATAATTTTTTGCAAATACTGTTTAACCTACAGCAGGTCAGGACACACCCTAAGATTTTACTCTCCATACAGTCGCTTACTGGCAGCTTTAGAAATCTCTTGCCCTTCGTCTTCCTTGTCTAGAAGCTCCAGTCAGAGCTGGACGGCCTGCGCTCCAGTCTGGGCGAAGTTTCCCGCCGCTGTGTCCGTTTCTTCGAGGAGAAACCGTCTTCCTCCAGCGTTCCTGTCCTGCGATCTGAGCTCAATCAGTCTGTGGAGAAGATCGACAAACTGCACAACCTGTCCTCCGTCTTCCTACAAAAGTTAGTGGACTTTTTATCCAGTACTTACCACGATTCTGTTTTCTAGAGAGAAACGTTAGATACATGCATGTTTTACTTTAAAACGTATTGACATCCTAATGCAGCATACTTATTTAACCATCTGCCTAACTCTCTATCCTTCCCCTCATCTTTTATCTCTCCCAGGTTAAAGACAGTAGACGTCCTGATACACAGCCTGGAAGAAGCAGAGAGCCAGGTCAGGAAATATGAGAGCAGACTAAGTGAAGAAGACATCGTCCCTGCTGACACCACGGCCATCCACAACCTCAGAGATCAACTAGGGGTGAGGGACACGTTGTTACATACATGATTTACTCCTCTTCTTTTAGCTTTTAGCAAGTTATTTAAAGTATTTCCTTTCGTTTCGCTTTCGTCCCGCTCCAGAAGTGGCAGGCTGAGCTGTCGGAGCAGGAGGGCGTCTTCCAGTCCCTGCAGTCGGAGGTGGGGCGGGCCAAAGAGGCGGGGTCTCAGCTTAACAGGCTCCACCCAGACCGCAGCCCCGAGCTGGAGCGCTACCAGGAGCGAGCCAATCAGATGGCAGAGAGGTGGAACGGCATCAAGAGACAGATGGACACTCGGTGAGCAGGAAAGGGGGAGGATGAGAAAGAAGGAAAAGACTTAGGGGATAGGGGAGAGTAATTTTTACAAACATTTAAGTTAAATAGATGTTTATTTTGGCTTAAGGTGGGTTATGAAATTTGCAAAAAGCTTAATAGTCCCAGTCAGTTAATAGATTTTAACCAGACTTTTCAAGACTGCTTCTATTGCACAAATGAGCAGAATTTTTTTTGTAAGACTTCTATCTATTAAACGTTTTGGATATTTTGTTCCCCTTTGTTTTGTTCCAGACAAACTGATCTGGAGGCTTTGGGCTCGGCCCTGCAGCAGTACAGAGACGGCCACTCTGACCTGATCAACTGGATAGAAGAGACGACAGAGAGACAAGAAAACACTCAGCCTGGACAGACGGACAGCAAAGCCCTGTCTGAACAACTGGCCCAGCAGACGGTTAGTAATATAGATTTAATGTAGTGTAAGTGTAGTGTGAAAAGATGGTCACTTACAAAGACAATGAAGTACAATGGAATGATTACAAGGAATGATTGATTCAATTAATGATGGACATATTGACATATGTGTATTGAATGTGGTATAGTGGAAAAACACAAGAGAAAATAATGAATGCCACTTACACACTGTAATTCACCGACTTTTGTGAAATGATCTATAATTATATTATATATATATATTATATTATATATTTTGACTTATTCTCTTCCGCAGGCATTAGTAGCAGAGATTGAACAGAACCAGACCAAACTAGATGAGTGCCAGACTCACTCCAAACAGTACTGCACTGCAGTGAAGGTACGGAACTGTTTCAAAAATTTCTATTCATGTTTATATAGTACAGTATACTCTTCTACAATTGTCTAAATGATCTGGTACTCGTTGAATTGTTGTATGCTACAAATTATGAAAAATATTTGCAAATGCATTTGATGAGTGTCAGGTTGCAAATATTTTATGATAATTAAATAAAAATAAATCCCATCTCTTCATACCTGTATTCTGTAGGACTATGAGCTACAGCTGATGACCTACAGAGCCTTCGTAGAGTCTACCCACAAGTCCCCTGTCAAGAGGAGGAGGATGCACTCCTCATCTGACGCTATTACTCAGGAGGTAAGGAGAGACATGTTGGTTTACTACTTTGATAAATATCACTGTCATTTTGTATAGATTAAAGTAATTAAGCTAGGTACAATGTAATGATTTTCAGTCTAAATGTAATTGCACATAACTAATGCATTTTTTTTTTTGGTTTATGTCTCTAGTTCATGGACTTGCGCACCCGCTACACGGCCTTGGTCACCTTGACAACGCAACACGTCAAATACATCAGCGATGCACTGAGAAGACTAGAGGAAGAAGAGGTGAGACTTTTTCACTCTCTCGTGCTCTCTCTTGCCTATCTCTGTCTTTCTTATAGGATTTATATGCCTATTTTTTATGTAATGTGTAGAATTTGTTGTCAGGTTGAATAACTGTATTATAAAAAGTGCAGAACTGCCAATACATTTTGTATATCACCTAATATAATGGCAAGACATTGGCTTCATGAGGTACATTGTTTGAGATACACCATGTTAAATGTCCCTGCCATCTCTCAATCCGTGCAGAAAGAGGTTGAGGAGGAGAAGCAGGCCAGAGTGGGCCAGGTGTCAGACCTGCTGGGCTGGGTCAAAGGCCTCCAGGGACGCACTGGGGCCTCCAACGCTGAGTCTTCACTTGCTGCTCAACAGGTACAGCATAGCAGAATTCTGTTTTATTTTGGCGACACACACAATCCTACTGACAAGTTGCCTTTAAGAGAAGCACTTAACGTCCAATTAGTCCAGTGGAGCTGCTCAGGGGCCAACAGTAGGAGACTGTGGTGGTACTGTGTAGCTGAATGAATGTCAAACTGGGTGTTGATGTCTTATAAATTAAACTACATGCTGTGTTATTGAAATGTTGTAATGAATTTTCTAGATCAGATAATTGACACATATTGTGCTTTTGTCTGACTAAGCATTATACAATACAACATATACCATTTACATTTATCTAAAGCGCCGCAAGCATTATAGATGGTACTTGTACTAAGCATATCCTTCATATCTGTGCTGTAAAGGCCATCACTGAGCAGCTAGCAGCCAAGAAGGATGAGGTGGCTGAAGCCATAAGGAGCACCCAGGTCTTCCTGCTGTCTAAACAGGCCAGCAAGTAAGTTAATATCACATGAATGCACATACAAACATTGCCCTAAACACACACACACTACACACGCTCCTGACATTATGACTTTGTGTCCTAGAAACTAGCACAGAGCAACACACACAGTGACACACATGTACTATACATGCACACAGTATACACGCTCAACTAACCACCCCTCTACACACACACCTTACAAACTTGTGCATGTGACCTCCCAACCATATGCACGGTTCACATTGGTCATGGAATATCTGAGATATCGTGGAATTTTACATCAGGGCCACAGTGGGAACCCTGCATATGAGCAACACACCCTCTGATACAAACGCACACACACACACACACACCATTCCTCAACCCCCCGCTCCCAGCCCCCACTAACCTCTCCCCTTGTGTCGTGTCCAGGTTGTCCCCAGAGGAGCGGGCCCATGTGGCGGCCCAGCTGGACGAGCTGACGGACACCTACGGCCAGCTCTGCGACAGCTCCACCCAGCAGCTGCAGCAGCTGGAGCAGCAACTGGCCAAGGAGGAGGAAAGAAAGGTAGAGAGGATGGAGGGATGGGCTGCAAGATGGAAGGGAAAAGTGTGGAGGGAGGAAGGAATAGATACACACAGAGAGACGGGGCTAAGCGGGAATAACTCGCTAGCGGGGCGCAAACTCTGCCCCTTGCTCATTGATTCACATTTAAAATTTTTGCTAAAACAAATCTAAACTTATGTTTTGTAATTTTATAAGTTTGCTATGATGTTAGCTATGTCGGTTTTGACATATTTGACTGTATCTACTGTCAACTGGCTGCTGCACAGTAACAGTGAATAACGTTGTAATGGACATAAAGAGAGACTGGTAGCCACGCCAGCGAGTTAGCTGTCCCCTGCAAATAATCTTATGTGTATCTATGGTAAGAGTGTAGGGAGGGGGGAACGTCATGGGTGAAAGAGAGAGGGTTGATGGCGGAAATGGGGAGGAAGGGAGGGATGGAGAGACTGAAGAGGGGAGGGCAGGTTTATGACAGAAACTAATTCTGCTGATGCAAGCTTGAAAAAATGCTCTTTCACCAAGTTGCTCAAAATGTGATCTGCCTACTGCAATTTTGAAGGTACTTTTTTATAAAAATGTCGCTTTGACTCTGGAATATGCTCGCGAGCTGAGCGTGTGTTTGTGCGTGGGCCAGCGAGAGTGTGTGTGCGTGTGATGTAAAGCATGTTGTGTGTTGCCCGTCCACTGCGTGTGCATTTTTGACACGCATCACCACTATTCACAAGTCTCACTCATGAACATGGTTTGGTTTAACTGACACTACAGACCCTATTCAGACATTGGATGTCTTCACATGATCTAAAAATGGCATTTTTGTGTTTCTTGTCACTTTTCTTTGACCCCTGCACCTTGCCAGTCAATAGGAAATTACAAGGAGTATAATAATTTAAGACAATCTGAAAGCTGTTTTAGTACTTCACTTGGTCATAAACCACATTCTGTTGCTCACTTTCCATTAGAATCGATATTGTTTTCAATTTTTAAGACTTATGAATGAGGGCAGAACGAGAAGAAGGATTTATTTGAAGACACTGTCTGAATTGGGCCTTAGCATGGAGTGTTCCTCTCTCACACATCTCCAACATGCCTGCACTCATGTCATCAACCATCACCACCCTCATAGTTGCTATCATCTTCATCGTCTCATCATCGTCATTATCATCATAAAATACATCTGCTTAACTGCTAATATGGCTAATTCATGGCCTTAGTGGTGCAGCAGTAGTGTAGTGCTGCCGAAGTCATGCTAGCAGTTAGGTAAAAACTATAGAGCTTTACTTTTGTTAGAAGCATTAGTAGAAGCACAATCATTTTTGAAGGAGATGCACCATCACATTTGACTGTCATTACTGTAGCTACAAAATAGTCACTCACAGATCACTGTATCATGTAGCTTTTCTTTATGCACTGGTAGTCATACACATTCTGCACACACACTCCATTTAAATGTTACACTGCATAAAGTTTACCCCATATACACACACACATGCAGACCACATACACTCATTCACTCGTTCCTGTCCCGCCATATACAGGGCATCAATCAAAAATGGATTGAATGTGTGTGAGAATTTCAAACAATCCTTGACAATGATTTTTGTGTGTTAACGACTGCACCCCATAATTGATTCCTATGTGAATGGTGTATGGTTTTACAGGTGATGTTATTTTGTATGATAAAATGTGCTAACTGAAGCATAGGGGTTTGAAAAAGTGCTTAAAAAGCCACTGTCTGTGTAGAGTGTAAGTGCACCAGAGGCCAGCTATGCAAAAACCCTCACTTCACTGTTTGAGCATGATGTGTCCAGATCACAAGAGTGTGTGTGTGTGTATGAGAGTTTTTGTGTTTGTTTTTGTTTGTTCTGTCTAATGCATACTATTAATGTGTGAAACTTTAAACCAGCATTTTGCTTGAAAATCACTAACAGCTGCCAGAGGAGAATTGTGGACATCCGAGCTCTGAGCCAAGGATCAGAATGAGAGATGGAAATCAAGGCATAACATTTGTAGACACCCTGATTGTGGAACTATTCTATCTGTAGTCAGTTGATGAGTTAGACCTATCAGTTTACTTTTCAGTTGGTTCCCTGTCAAAGGTGTCAAAGCCGTAAGGATCCATTCCGTCCTATTAAGACTCAGACTGAAAACGCCATAGTTTGTTTAGTCATCTAAGCCAGTTTGAATCAGGGTCAACAGGAGGATTGAGAGTCAATCCAGTGTTGTAGTCAGAGGGAAGAGTGGCATGCAGAATGCTAACAACCAGCTTCTCACCTGTCGCGCCTCGCTCTGCCGAGCCCTAAGCTGGCCCATTAGTGTGTGTGCGCCACGGGACAAGCCCGTACGGTAAGTGGTGCTCGCTTTCTCTCTTACCGTTGCTTCTAATTTTTTCTCACCTATCTTTAGCGTACATTTTCTTGTCTCTGAATATCTCTTTTTTCCCTTTGAGTGTCTGCCTCCCCTTTTTTTTTAGAGCTTTCTTTTCTGCACTTGTGTTACTGGTTGCTTTATTGCATGCTTAGTGCTTCTTTTAGAGTAGTGGTAAGTATTTCTGCGCTTTAGAATATATAGTAAATGTCAAAACATGGTAAAAAACTATCAAATTTTTAATATGTACTGCCAAGTAACCTACCAACAAATAGTTTCCATAATTATGATTTTCACAATTATGTCAGTTATGTTTTTATGGCAATTTGGTGTGGGTTTTCTCCTTTTTCCTGATTCTACCATCTGATTCTGATCAGTTCACCAATTGTATCTTTCATATAATATTCTTTAGCTATAATACACACCTGAAATAAATTATTCTGTTCTATTTTTGTCATGTAATAACAGCAAAATTCCAATTGAACTGTATGATATTCACACATTTTCTTAATCAAATCTCAATACCACACTGATCAGTATTATTACAAAATTGAAGAACAGTTTTTGAATTAAGATCAACTGGAAGTCAGAGTGTACATAGTTATTGTTGTTTTTCTTTCTCTCTGTAGAGCCAAATCGCCATTGCTGGAGTTATTGACCTGGGAACCGTGGAAACCTTCCCAGTGTTCCAAGCAGCCCAGCGTGGTCTTATTGACCAGGACACCTGCCGCATCCTACTGGAAGCCCAGCTCATTATGGGTGGGCTCCTTCAGCCTGACTCCCCTCTCAGCCTATCACTGGAGCAAAGTCTGGCTCAAGGCTTAATTGACACCCATACCAGCCAGACCCTTTCTGAGTTACAGAGTGCCTTGCTTCTGGTGGACCAGGCTAAGCCTATAGGTGACCAGCAACAAAATCTGCTACCAGTAGTTGTAGCCATGGAGGATGGGCTTATCAGAGAGGAGGTGGGACTCCGTATTCTACAACTCCAGATGAACACAGGAGGCCTGAGAGATTCCAGAGGAGAGAGGATGAGTTTGGAGACAGCAGGAGAGATGAGTCTTTTGACTCCCAGAACTTTCACCAAGCTCCAGTCACGGCTCCAACAGCGGGACCTCATTGATCCAAACACGGCAGAAAAATTAAACCTGTATGAGCTACAGCAGCGCTGCGTCTTCAATGACGACTCAGGTCTCCGTCTCCTCCCTGTCAAACAGCAACCTGGAGGAACTGTCTGCCTCCGTTCCGGAAGAAAGGTTGGCATCTTCCGCGCTGTCCAAGAAGGCCTGATTGATCGGAAAGTTACTGTCCGACTACTCGAAGCTCAGCTCTTTGCAGGTGGTATTACCGACCCGCGGTCTGGTCACCGGCTAACAATTGATGAGGCTGTTCGCCATGGACTAATGGACCAAGATCTAGCCTGTGCCATGCTGGCACGACAGCTGCAAACCGGAGGAATTCTAGACCCTTTAAGTGGAGAACGTCTGGAGGTAGAAGAGGCCATCCGCAGGGACCTTCTCTCCTCTCGTTTGGCTCTATTGGTCCTTGAGTCCCTTTGGGCCTTCATGGGAATGCTGTGGCCAGAAACTGGAGAGCTCCTGCCCATTGCTGAGGCTCTTCAACAAGGAGTGATCTCAGGAGAGCTGGCAAGGAACATCCTGAGGCAGCGTCATGCCATCGGGGCTCTGTACAACCCAGAAATCCCCCAATTGATGCTCCTAAGCCAGGCTGCTGAGGAGGCCCTAGAGCCCAGTGTAGTCAGTTTTCTCAAAGACATCCACATTCCTGACGTTCTTCCCAACATGAACCGATCAGGTACCCCATCCCTGAACCGCTTGAGCTGGGGTTCCACCAGCTCCTCTCCACCTCCGTCAACCCCACCCCCTACATCCTCTCCCACAGGGCTTATCTGGGACCCCACACCCATGGATGGAATAGATCCTGAAGAACAAGCAAAACATAGGTTGCTGTTTCACCTGATGACCCACAGCTATGTGGATGCCCATTCTGGGAAACGGTTGGTGCTGTTAGAGCCTGAGCTGGTAGAGCTGGTCAAAGCTACTGGACTGGTTGCTGGAGACTCTGTTTATACAGATGAAGTTGAGGCAGGAAGTAGTTTGGTCCCAGATAGCCAGGAGAAGATGGAATGCGTGAGAGATTTTAGTTTGACTGGTGAGGGAGAGGGAGATGAACAGATGGACATTGAAGAAGAGAGCTCTAATGTAATCACACCAAGCAAAGATGTTGCCTCCAGTAAAATGACTGACAGGTTTGAGATGAATGGAATGCGTAGTCTAGAAGAAAGGTATGATGGGGAAAATGACAAAGAATTGCAGTATAAACCAACAGCAATTGAGGAGATTGAGTCAGCTTTCAGAGCTAAAGATGAGATGGATGAAGGTGAAGATGGAAGAGTAAAAGATGAAAAGAAAGAAATGTCCAGTGTGGAATGTTTTGTGGCTTCAGCTAAAACACTTGGAGAGGAATTCACAAAAGATTCAGATGGAAGTAGGCTGGCAGCTATTGAATCAGAGCCCAGGGAGAGTGGTAGACCGGAGAGTAGCTCACCTCCTAAACATGCTGACAATATACAAACAGTCAACACAGCGACAACAACAACATTCACACTAGATGGAGGAAAACACTCAACAACAACGACTCAAACATTAAGAGATAAAGAACCCATCCCACTGAAAAAAACTGATAAAGATATTGATTCAACACAATCTGAAGATGGGAAAGATATAAAGCATCCCCAGTCAGGAAGTATCAAACAAAAGGCGCCTATCACAGAGACAATCTCAAAGCAAGCTAAACCTCAGGTTGGCGTCCCTGAGTCAGCAGCAGAGAATAAAGAGGAGGATGCTGAGCTGGCGAGGTTAGTCATAGAGCTCAAACAGGGAGGTTTGATGACAGAAGAAGGGGAGAGGCTGCTCCCAGATGAGGCAGTAGCCCAGGGTGTCCTTCCTGGCCACACTGCAGTCAAACTAATGGCTCAGGCTGGTCTTTTTGGTGGTTTCCTAGATGTCTCTAGTGGTGAATCACTTAGTATGGAAGATGTATTGCAGGAGGGTCTGCTAGATGAAGATCTGATGTGGAGTGTACTGAAGTCAGATAAAACCCTAGCGGGAGTTGTGGATGTTGAGAAAGGGCAGATCCGTGGGTTGAGGGAGGCAGCTCAGGAAGGGTTGATTGACTGCAACACAGCTGCTCGTCTTCTAGAGGCTCAGGTGGCCTCTGGGGGGATTGTTGACCTACGCAGGGATAAGAAAGTCTCTGTTACTCTAGCAGCGAACCTGGGGCTCATAGAGGAGGATCAAAGAGAAGCATTGGTTTCACTAGAGAAGGCATACAAAAGAAAGGGCACAGATCCAGCAACAGCTCTCACTAAAGCCACATTACAGCTACAAATGGAAGGAGTTATTGACCCCCAATCTAAGTCTCCTGTTCCTCTGGAGCAAGCAATTCAGAAGGGGTTAATTAGGCCAGACGAGGCTTATCAGGCATTGTCAAGGCAGGTGGCTGAGGGTGGTATAATACATCATGCTTCAGGAATGAGGCTGTCAGTTTCTGATGCTATAGAGAGAGGCCTAGTGGATCGTTCCATTGCTCGTGGGTTGGAGGAACTGGAGTGGGTCTACCAAGGGAAAGTCAGCCCCTCATCACACCCAGAAGCTACCATTTTCCAGGCATCAACAGGAGCCATTTTGGACCCTGAGTCCAGATCTAGACTAACATTGACAGAGGCAGTTTCTAAGGGTCTTCTAGATGAGAACATTGCCAATGAAGCCATGACTTCTCCTAGTGTAACACAAGGAGTGCTTGACCCCCAAACTGCTCACATTGTGCCTTACTCAGACCTTGTAAGCCAGGGTAAGATAGACATTGAGACAGGAAAACGCTTCTTGGAGGTGAACCCATTCAGAGGTGTCCAGGATGAGCAAACAAAACACAGATTGACCCTTCCCCAGGCAGTTGCCTCCAACCAAGTTGACCCAGTTCCTGCATTAAGGCTGCTCCAAAGCCAGGCAGACAGTGGAGGGATCATTGATATCACCAGCGGAGATAGGCTCCCTCTACCTGAAGCCTCTAAAAGAGGCTTAGTTGGGGAAGATATGGTCAGGGTCATAGCCACCAACCAGATTATGAAAGGAGGCTTAGTTGATCCTACCAGTGGTCAACGAGTCTATAGTCTCGAGGATGCGATCACAACAGGGCTGATATCCAGTGACATGGCTTCAGAGATCCAGGAGAATGTGGCTTTTGTGGAGATGGAAGCAGATGAGGGTAGCTCTACACCAGTTGCTTCATCGAATGGTACCTATAGCCCTGCTGTTACATTGTCAGTGTCTAGCCCAGACAGCGCTACGCAAGGGTCAGATGGAAACACTGAGCTGCCTTCAAGATCTGTACTTTCAGAGAAAGAGTCAGAGAAAGGTTTGGTGATCACAGAGGTTGTTGGGAAGACACTGACAGAGCAGTTACTGTTTTATGATGCTACTGCAGAACAGGACAAAGTAGATGTGCCAGTGTCAGTGGGAGAAAAGCCAGTGACTGAACCAGACCAGTCCATAGACCTGTTGTCACAGTTTGCTACCAATGTTGAGAAAAGAATACAACAAGCAATTGGAAAGATGGAACCCCAGAAAGAAGTTAATAAATTAGAGCCTGATGAGATACTGCAAATGGGTGAAAGTGAGGCTGATGATAAACAAAAGGAGAGCATTCTGAGAGATTCTGTGAGAGGCTCTGATGATACATTATCAACAGTAGATTCCATTCAGGCTCATGTCTCTGATATTATGGACAAAGCTTCACAGGCACAGGTCAGAGAAGGGACAGCTGTCATAAAGCCAGGGGAACCTGTGAAGGTTGGCAAAAAGGAGCCTAGACCTATTGATGAGAGCATTTCAGTGGTGCATCGTGTTGTTGATGATGGAACCCTGAAAGATTCTGTAGCAGCAGAGGTCAGCAATGAAAGAGACAACAAAGACAGAATAGAACCATTGAAATTGAGTGAAGAGGAATATAGAAAGAGTGATGGAGCATCAGAAAGAGATGAAAGCGTGGAGAAGGGTAAAGGAGTGAGGAATGAGAAACCTGTAAAGACTGAAGGCAAAGATAGCACCGAGGTTGTGCAGTCAGACCAGTTATTGACTTCTCCATCTAAAGAGACAGAAAGCAAGAGCAAGAAAAGGAGGAAGAATAAGAAGAAAGGAAAAAGTAAAGAGACAGACAGTGAAGTACAGCCCGTAGAGAAAAGACATCCATTTGAAACTGAGCAAGCCGATGCAGAAATTGAGGGGCAGTCTAAGGGTACTGACTCAGTTGCAGATGCTGTTGCATCACAAGAGAAAGATAAGAAATCACAGACAGAAGGTCAGTCAGCACCTGTAGGTCATTCAGCACCTGTAGGGTTTCCCAATGTTGAAGCAAAGGTTGATGGGAAGATTGAGGCTGAAGATGATTTAGTAAAACAAGATCAGGAGGCAGCCCCAGTCTCTCTAAAATTAACAGAGCATACTATTGAGCCAGAGGAGGATGCAATAAAAACTGAGTTGCCCGAGAATCAAGAAGAGAGTTATAAGAGAGAAGAGAAGAAAAGGGAGGAGCAGAGAGAGGAGGTTGAACAGAAAGAGTTAGAGGATTCTGTCTCTCAGCAACCAGAACAACAGGACAGCAAGGAGGTAAAGAAAAGGAACGAGGGAGAATTGCCTCAGAAATCAAATCTACCAGACGATGAGAAAGCAGCCTTGATACTGAAGGCTAAAGAGAGCATTCTGAAAAAGGTGTTTGAGAAAGGAGTGAGTGAAAAGCAGGCTGCTGAGGAGCTGGAGGCACTACGCAAGGAGGTGGGGAAGAAGGAGAATCAGGGGACAACTGTCAGAGATGTAAAGGCAGAAACTCTTTCAGCTAAAGCTGATGGCATGGAGAGTCATTCTGTTAAGGATGATGGTGGCAAGAGGCCTGATGGTTTACCAAAAGAGAGTGAGGAAGGAATGAGTCCCAATGAGTCCCAAGAGAAGAAGAAACTGAAGCCAAGTATCAAAGAAGATACGAGTGTGGAGGGACTTTCTGTCAAGGAGGTCATAGACATCGGACTATCTGAGGCTCTATCAAGTGAGAAAGAGAAGGGGATTATTGGAAAGGAAGAGGGACAAAAACAGATGGAAACAGCTCCATCAGACCAGCCTAAAGAAACCAAGCAAAGTAAGCGAAATAAGAAAAACAAGAAGTCCAAGATTCCAAGAGTGACAGACAAAGATGAACCTGGCACAGAGAAGTCACTGGCTGCTGAAAAAGCAGATTCTGGGGTGACAACAACAATGACTACAAAAACTACAATGACTAAAGCAGATTTAGATAGCTCAGCATCCAGTGATGAACAGAGGACAGACAGGCAGAGTGACGGTCAGTCTGACAATGATGTCACCAGGACCTCAAGCAGTGATGATAGTGTTAAAGGAGCTGAGGCCAGCCAACAAAGACCATCCTATTCTAGTCAGTCAGAGGAACCCAACACTCTCATCAAGGAACAGATACAAGTGGCAGGGGTTACGTCTATGGGGAAGGAAGTTCAGAGAGAATCCCGGCTTCATATTAGTGATGATAAATACATAGGAGTTCACACACCTGAGGAATCCTTACATTCAGAAACCAGACGGGCTAACGAATCCACTGACTCCTCTCATGAGGCGCTTACCTCCAAACCAGACATCCAACCTAAAGCGCCATCTGTGGCTCCTGGCACACAACCAGATAAAACCACTGGGAAAGGTAAAAAGAAGAAAAAGCACCAACCACCTCAGGTTGAAAGTACCAGTGTTCCTGAATCCAAATCTTTAAAAGATGAACAGCAGCATCAGGAGTCTCCAGAATCAGCATCTTCACTGTCAGAGGATGTTCAAACAGAATCTGAATCACCTGAGATCCCCGAGTCTGATACAGCCACTGAGAGCTGGGGAGAGGAGGAGGATGACAGCGAGATCGGAGAAATTGTCACAAGGAAAGAGAGGAGCACAGCTATGATTGGCAAGGTAAGCAGAACTTACAGATTTGGGGAGGATTCATTTTTTCAGTGGGTTTTCATAGAGATTTGTGAAAAGAAATATCACTCTGTTCATATAAGTTAATATTTTTACAACTATCCGTGTTATTATGGATATGTTTTTTCTGCATGTTTTTACCTTTTTTTCTATTTTCCCATTCCTTCAGTCATCATTGATGCGGCAGGAATGCTTGGAACACGACCAGCGAATCGTAGCCCTTGTCTCGATGGTGAGGCATATCGAGGTCCGCCTCAAACAGCAGCAACAGCAGTCTATTGGCCGCAGCCTCATCGCATTGGATGACATCATCAGACAGACAGAGGTAAAGGAATGTGCATACTGATTTAGCTGATATACCCATTGCTATCGTAATCTCATGATAGCTCTCATGGCTGTTATAATTTTTTTACTCTTTGTTGGACTATGATGTTATTGGTATTTCACTGGTTTGCAGTTTGAATAGTGCATTTTGTAACTACTTTGAGACAAGGATAAAGCTGATTTAACGATTAGTGTGTTACCAAATTGTACTAAGAAAACTAATCCTTTTGTTAGGCTCTGGACCTTGAACTGCGCGACCTAGAACCTGAAATCAACAAGGAAGTGGAGGCTGCTGAGCAACTGCTCAAGCCCCACCCCAAAGATGTCCCTCCTCAGCTCCTATTGGCCCTGGAGAAGGATGGACGGAGCTTGGCTCGGGGGTACGAGGCTGCCAGAAGCCTCTCTGAGGGTATTCTGCAAGGCCTACAAGACCACAGAGACTCATACAAGGTAAAAGGAGCAGTCTAGAGAAAACCAGAATGGAACAGCAGGATACTGTTAAGTGCTCATTTGTAGCAGAATTGGCTTGGAACCCTTATTCACATGAGGAACATTATCCAAGATTTGTTAGATCAATAATCCTTTTTGGTCACAAGGATTTTCTTATTGCCTCAGTGTAGATGTTTGAACCAGTGCGTCAGACAAGACTATGATGCCCGACATTAATATTTTTTGCCTGAAGTACAGGATCATCACCTGTTTTCAATCCTTCTCTTTTCCTCTCTCTCTCAGGAGGCAGTAACAGCTGAACAGAAATCTCTTGGAGGACAAGTGGAGAGCCTGCTCTCTTGGTTGAGGGAGACAGAGGCCCAGATGGATGGAGGGATGACAGGGATGGAAAAAATGGAGAAAATAGAGGGTGACAACAGCCATGATCAGCTCATACAGCAGCTGCATCTTTGCAAGGTAAGGTGCCATAACTGTGAAGGAGAGTGTCTTAGTAGTGCTACTTATTCAAGGACGCGCAACATTGTGGTTTTACATACTGAAAAAAAACATTTTGTCAGGCTTTAATGCAAGATCAGTTCCATAGCCCTTCAACACTAGTCCTTAGTACTAATTAAACAAGGAACACGCAACATCATGCCTCTGCATATGGGAAAAAATAAATGCACTTCCTCATGAATTAAAATTTAAAAATTAGCATAACTTTCAATAGCTTTGAGGGAATAGCCCTCAGCAGTGTTAATTATATAAGGAGCCCACAGTGTCATGGCTTTATATACTGCAAAAATATAAAAGGCACATTCTCATGCATAGAAAATTCCTAATGCACTGTCAACTCTTTCATTAAATCTGATAATACTAACATATGCTGTTTTATAGACACTTTTTAACAAAGTGCCTTGCAGCACCATGAGTTAATACATTTCTGGTGTTGGTGCCTCAGTGGGAACTAAACTCCCAAACTTGGCAGTGTTGGTCCCTTTTCTCTACCCTTTTAACTCTACAGGACTAGCACTTTCCTCTGCTCACCTCCGTCTGTCCTTTCGGTTTCTCTTACGTTTTAGGAGCTCCAGTCCTCCCTGACGGCTCGCTCTAATGAGGTCAACAACGTGGCCTTTGACATCCAGGTGTTCATCTCGGAGCGGGCTCAGGACCTGGCCCCTGAGCAGAGCAGGCACCTTCTGGGGCAGCTCCAGCAGCTCCAGAGGGCCTTCCACCGAGCCTCCGGCCAAGCCCAGGCCTGGGCCGATGCTCTCTCTGCCCAGAGAGAGAGGGAGGAGGAGCGGCAGCGCAGGGAGAGGGTGAAAGAAGAGGAGGAGATGGAGAGAGAGAGACAGAGGCAGAGTGCAAGGGAGAGAGAGGTTTGGACAAAGACAATTGAGTCGGATTGGTTTTTAATGCTGTGCTGTTACTCACCAATACACTGTCAACATAATCATATATCCTGTAGAATAAACTTTATTCACTAGCTAAGTTTGTCATGCTGTAACTATTGTCATGCCCTCTTACAGTCTGATCTCTTTGCATTGTTTTGCACCCACACCCATGTAAAATCATATCAAACTCATCTAGGACTCACAAGGGGAAACAATTGTAAAAGCCTGATGTAAACAAGCTAACCTCCACCACAGTTTTCACTTCTAGTACCATACTATACCCTCAAACCTATTCTCACAAAACCATCATTACATCCATTGATAGCAAACCACTGCTGCTCTTGTCGCAAAAGCTTTGCCACTTGACACTTGACATTATCATCACTACTACTACTTCACAGGCGTTCATGCCAGCGTGTTTGCTACTCTGCATGTCTCTATAACATGTGTGTGTTATTAACCTGTTTGCCTTGCTCTTCCAGATTGCCACTGAAGGAAATCGCTTGCGTCACGGCGGAAAAGGCTAGAGAGTTGATAGCAGAAAAGCCTTGCTGGCTACAATGCTTAATCCTTTTTTTCCTCGCATCTCACCTGAATACAGGGGAGAAAGGGGAAAAACAGAAAATGAACAAATATTTGTTTGATTTCTCTTTGTATTGTTTGTTATGGCTTGATCAACATGTTGATGAGGAGAGAGAGTGTGTGTGTGTCTGTACGTCTGCCTGTGTTTCTAAGTGTGAACTCTGGACACAATCTGCTCAAAGCTTGGCAAAGTGTGCGCTACACAAGAAATGGTTTAGGGACAAAATATATGAGGGTTGGTTTTTTGGGAGGAAAGACATGCAAAATGTATTTGTAATGTGGTAGACTGTCCGGGATTCATAAAAGTCAATATCTGTATGTGCTCACATTTTTTTCCTTTGCGGGTCTTCGCTTTTCTCCCCTCCCTCCCTCTCTCCTCCTCCATGTCTCTCAGGTGGTCCAGCAGCAGAAAGCTGAGTGTTCTCAGAAACTAGAAGGCCTGACCATGTGGTTAGCTGGAGCTGCCAGCATGCTGGCCAATCAGAAACCTGGAGCAGAGTCGGGTGATGTGAGCGTCCTGCAACAGAAGCAGAGGGAACTGAAGGTATGGGACTCTCACCCTCCCCCTACCTTACTAGTGGATTCAAAAGGGCTATATTAACTAAAATAATAGATATAAATGTCATAAATTGAATAAATATAAAAATGATATAAGTTGATATGTAATTGGATATAGTAAATGTTGAATTCTAATACCTCTAATACCTGTATTATTTGTGAAGCACTTTGTAACTCTGTTTTGAAAGGTGCTATATAAATAAAGTCTATTATCATTATTATTATTATTATTACCTTACATATACCCACACACAAAAAACACACAAAGTATTCTCTCCAGCATGTTTACATGTGGATTCAGCACATTATTATTGTTATTATAATGTAATTTCAGCATGATTTTAACCCACTGGATTTATATGATTATTTACAAGAGCTACTCTAGCTTGTTCACCTGTATCCTCCCAGTTTTATCTCATTGTCCTGCTTCACACTTCCTCTCTTTATGTCCCTCTCTCATTCTCGCTGCCTCAAACCCCTTTGAAACATCTGTCCTCTCTCTCCAGGAGGTACAGAAGGACCTCCAGACCAAAAGAGAAGGCGTGGCCGAGGCCATCCGCTCTGTGGAGGACTTCCTGGCGGAGCGAGGAGACAGTCTGAGCCCCGATGAGAGGGAGAACCTCCAGGGGGCGCTAACCAAAATGAAGGAGCAGTACAGCACACTGACAGACTCAGCTAACTCGTCGCTGACAGAGCTGGACACGGCCATCAGCACCACAGTACAGCAGAACACACAGAGGGTAAGGAGATTAGAGCAGTTTTACATTTATATTACTCACTTATCATAGAATATTAGAATAGAATAGAATATTGTGTTGTTGATAGAATATCTTGTTGTTCATTTATAGCTTCTCTAACATTCATCCTCTTTTCCCTCTCCTCTCCTCTCCTCTCTCCTCCTCTCCTCCTCTCTACTCTCCCCTATGCTCTCTTCCAGGCGAAGGCAGTGGAGGAGCTGCAGGAGACGCAGGGCCAGATAGACTCTCTGCTGGAGGAGCTGTCCTCCCTTAACCAGCCTGGCAGGAGAGTCGGCTCTGGAGCGGCTCTGGATGTTACTGACACACCGTTCTCCTCCACACAGCCAGAGGGCGCTCTGCTGTCACACACAGACATGATTCAGGTCAGAAACAGGACATCTGTCAGCATTATGAGAAAGTATTTATAAGTTCCTGTTTTTTTTTATCACTTTATGGAAATGTATTTTAGCAGAACAATGAATACTCCTCATCAGTTATCCCCCAAAAGGTTATAATTAATAATTTCCCCTGTGAGGATGTATTGACTTACAGTAATTGTAAAGAAACAGGAGTTTTGGAAATGTATTTATAGCAGAAACATACAAACTAGCCTTTTATTGGCCAGTCAGTTTCATCCACAGCTGGCGTGATGGATATTCCTCCCTGATTTCCCTATTCTTGGGGAAAGAAACACTGAATCCTTGCAATTTTTATTATTTTTTTTTTTTTTGCCATGATAGTGGTAAAATTTAAAGGTTTTGAATACTGGCATGTCCATTCAGTCATGAGTTTCCTATTTTCTGGCATAGCACATTTTGACTTGAACATCTTACAACATTAACGTCTTTTGACCTTTGACCTCTCTCCCAGGCGGAGCTGCAGCAGCTCCAGTCCCAGCAGTCCCAGCTGCTCCAGGTCACCCAGTCGACCCGCTCCCTCCTGGACCAACCCGACTCCGCTGTTCCTCCCGAGGAGAAGCAGCGTCTCCGGGCCGCTCTGGACCAGCTGCAGGCCCAGCACCAGGACCGGCTGCAGAGCTGCCAGGTACTCAGTACTGTCACTACTAATGTTAAGTCTACAGTATGGACTCCTGACCTGCTTTATGTGCCTTGTACCCTCACCACTTCAGTTGTTGTGGCAACAGCAACTTAATGGGGGTGTGGGTGATGATACCTGATATTCATCCTGAATAGAAAGAAAGTGAGTGTGGCTATCGAGTAATAATGGGCAAGTTAGAAGGCTGGATGTAGGCAAGATGGCTTTAAATGTTGAGTGATGGAGATAAAGGTACCCACTCTGCACCCTCACCTATTCCCTGTAAAATGGTTAACTGACTGCTACTGCTACTTCTTCTAGGACCGTCTGAGGAAGTCTGAGGCTCTGAGGGACGAACTGACCAAGTTCCTGCAGGAACATGGAATCCTGGGAACCTGGTTGGAGAAGAGTGAGCAGGAGCTCCGTTCCCTGGGGGAAGGAGAAACCGATGCAAAAGGCCTGAAAGGCAGGCTGGAGGAGCACAAAAAGGTGCACAAAAAACACTTGTTGTCCATGATATCATGAAAATTTCTTTATACGCTATTTAAGGTAAAGGATTAGGAAACATCACTCAATGTGTTTGGTTCCAGCCAGAGTAAAAACTCAATGTTTTTTTAACCTTAATTTACCAAGGGAAAATTGGCTCAGTTTGCATGCTGTTGCATGCGGCATCATCCTGCTTTACACTCACACAGTAACCACAGTCTTCTACTGCTGGCCACTGAGCAGCTGCACTGGAGCAGTTATTAATTAAATTAATATTTTTTTTCTACAAATTTTATCATCACAGACACATACATATGCACACATCTGCTCCAAACTGATCTGTAAGCTGTACTTCTTCCCCCAGCTTGCTGAGGATGTGATCTGCCACAAGGCGGACCTGCGCTTCGTCTCCATCTCGGGTCAGAAGGTTCTGGACTCGGTGCAGGGAGCTCTGGAGCAGGTCGCTGGTTCAGACCCGGCTCTGGACGGCATCAAGCAGCTGGTGACTGACAAGCTGCAGGACGCCAACCACAGATATACAACCCTACACACCAAGGTCAGGGTTGCTGGAATGCTATCTGAAAATGAGTATAAATTGTGATTAATGAAACTGGATGATCAGTTTAGCATGATTAATATGCTGAAATTGTGCAGGCTTTTTAGTTGAAAAGAGGTTAAGGATTTAGTGTTCTGGTAGAATTTATTTTTGAAATAAGTAATTCTTATTTTAAAAATGTAAATGAGTGAACTGAATTATATCCTCTCTCTCTCTGTGCAGTCGTCAGAGCTGGGCGGCCGTCTGTCTGGCCTGGTGGAGAGATACCAGCAGTACCAGGACGAGGCCGTGTCGCTCCACTCCTGGCTCAGCACTCAGGAACAGAACCAGAGCATAGCCAAGCCCAGCGGGGACACAGACCCCCAGACCCTGCAGAACACACTGAGACAAGTACAGGTGAGGGACACACGTCAAAATGAACATACACACTACACTCAGAACATACTATGTCAAGTACAAGTGAGGGAGACATCAGAAAAAGAGGACACACACACACACACACACTCAAAATATGGAAAAATGTTGTTAGTGATCCGGCCTTGTTGGCAGTCATCGTTCCCAGCCCTTACATCATGTTGAGTATAGACCAAAAACCGCAAATCCAGTCAAGAAAAACTCTGGAAAAAGTATGGACTTATAGGAATCTTGTCTCTGTTTTTAAATCCTTGTAAGCTATTGAAGTGACTTCTTTTGTGTTTTCTCTGTCCTCAGCTGCTGCAGGACGAGCTGGCAGAGCGCACAGTGCAGCTGGAGAAGGTGAAGAGAGCTGGCAGAGATCTGGTCAGCACAGAGGAATCTCCTTCCCTCAAAGCTGTCGACATCCTCTGTACCGCAGGTAACTAATGCTATAACTCTGTCCCCTTAGTCTTTCCCACAGGCCGCTACTTCTGTGTGGAGACTGTTGTGTTTTCTGGTAATTTCTTGTCTTTTAGCTATCTCCGTTTCCTATCTGTTGTTGTCGAGACTTTACATGTATCAAAACAAGCACTCTGACAACATATATACATTCAATTCACATTTTCTGCATTTAGCTAATGTTCTTACATTATATTACATAGATAGAAGAAATAGAAGAATAGAAGAATAATAACAAATAGAAGAATAAGCTGAATAAGCTGAGTGCCAACATTACGAGCAACCAATAGTAAGGAGGTTAGACAAAAGATCTAACGAATCTTCCTGTGGCCCTAGACTGATCATGTATGATAGAGAGGTGCAGGGTAATGAGAGAAGAGGGAGTGAGAAAAGGTAATGTTTTTTTATTTTGTCCCCTCCTTCCTTTCAGACGGCCTGGAGAAGAGGTTCGGCTCCCTCTCTGCGTCTGTGTCGGAACGGGCCGAGCAGCTGCAGACGGCCGTGGCCCAGTCAGTCAGCGTCCAGGAGGGCCTGAAGGCTCTGCTGGCCTGGCTGGACGAGCTGGTCCTGAACCCCGGACCGGTCCAGCCCACCGCACAGGCTGTACAGGACGCACTGACTCAGAACCAGGTGGGAGTACAGGCAGAGAAAGAACATACAATAATGCAAAATAACTGTTTAAGGAAAAGGAAACCTGGTGCCTTGTTTGTTGCTCAAGATTTCCCAAAATACAGATGATTGCATCTTCTAAAATGTTGTGTTGAAGTCTAAGTTCTTCATATACCTTATAACTTTAGTCATATTACATAATGAGTTAGTTTCACTCTCAAACACAACTGGCAATAGCAGAAGGTAAATGATGTGGATCTCTGCATTACAGCAATTCCTTTGTATGCACATTACCCTTTTCATCAGCTCAGTGTATAAAATGGTCTTTTAATGAATAAATGAAACTTGTACTGCAGCAAAGTTTTGTTTACCTGCACATAATGAGCCGTAACCTAAAAAGTCATTTGATGTTCAGTAATGAACAATAACAGCAATAATGTACAAGAGCATAAAAACATCATCAACAGTCCATAAAGGCCGCAATCATGTGGAAAGTAAATTATAAAGGAAATGTTTTTCACCACTTGAATTGTCTTTCATTTATTTCAAAGAAACATGGCCTGCACTTAAAAAAATATATTCAGGCATCATGTACAGATTTTCCTATTTTTAGTTCTTCTATCTATCAATGCAGAATATTTAGAAAGACATAATGCTTTCCTCAGTGTGCAGGACAATTTCCCATCCTTGATTGTCATATTCCATGGGTTCTATGCATCAAAATATTGTTTTTCGAAGTGTGTGATTTTTTCAGTAGTGAGTCTCCATTTCTTTCAACCCGCTTCTCCTCCTCCTCTTTTTCCCCCAGAAACTTCGTCAGGAGCTGCTCTCCAGGCAGGGCAGCGTGGAAGCGACGCGGGACTCTGTTTCCAAACTCCTCCAGAGCTCGGACGCCTCCACGGCCTCCGGACTCCAGGGGGCACTCGGCGATCTGACCCGGCGCTACGCGGCGGCCCAGGCCAGCCAGGCTGAGAGGGAAGCCGAGCTGAAAGGCCTGCTGCCCAGGCTGGAGAGCTACGAGCGGCTGGGGACCGACCTGCAGGTCTTCACCCAGAGCAGACTGAGAGCTCTGAGCCCGGTGGGACAGCCGGACCGCAGCGTGGAGGACTACAGGCAGACCATCGAGGTGACGAGAAGGGTCGAACTTAGAGAAACAGCTTTTTAAAGAGTCTTAAAATGTCTTTGAGTGAATTCAAGGCCTTAAACCATCTTAAATGCAACTATAGCCCTCAAGTCTTCAATGTATTTTCTTGAAAATGTGTTTTATCTGTGCACTGTTTTTCTACTGAGTTATCAATATACAGACCGATTTACCATACAGACAGATTTATCAAAAGTTAATTCAAATTTGATCAATTTCCAAAGAGATTTTCGTGGTTCTGTAGTGTTCAAATGGGTAGATGTTGCTTTAAAACTGCACTAGGCAACTTTCCACATTGGCAGCCTCAACTGCAGCGAGAGGTAACGGTTAGTATTTTTTGACCTCAATACCCAGAAATCTTGTATTGTGGCATCAGCGTCAGTTAACTCACTCACTGCTGGTTAAGAGCAAGTTTTGTATTTTGCGCTTCATTTTTGATGTGTCATTTCCTGTGGCCAGAGAACTTTTCCCACCAAATAGGGTAAATCTACAGGGTCTCAGTTAGTGGGGTGATTGGATTCTTTTCTCTGTTGCAGTCCCACTTAATGATTTAGGCTAATAAGACGGGTGTATTTTTACATAAAAAATCTTCCAGATGTGATTAGGATTCATTTCCAGAGAGATAACAGATCACAGATGATGAGAAAGCTGTATGTGTCTTTTCCCAGGAGGTCCGGTCGGAGCTGGAGCAGGAAGCTGGCCAGCTGAAGTCCTTCTGCGACCTGGGCACCGAGCTCAGCCAATCAAAAGCTTTCGGCAACACTCAAAGCCTATTGGATAATGTCAAAGGGGTTTCTGATGAGTTCACCCAACTGGAGGCCAACATCAATGAAAGGTAATGTTAACAGATACCAATAAGGAAGTGCCTTTCCCAAACTCAAGGGAACCATGCACCAATCATTTTATTGGTTACTGTCCAGGAATTCCAGGTGAAAATTAGCAAAAAATTTGCTGAGGGAGTTGATACAATTTTTCTTTTGTGCCTGTTAAATAACCCAAAAAATTAATGCAAATTTAACCCCTGGTTATATATAAAAATGTTTTTATACTTATCTTGGAAACATTGCATCAGATAAAAAGCAGTTAGGAAGCTGTGAATCCTTCACTTGTATTTGTATTAGGAGCCAATCTTTTCAGTCTTTTCACACTTACACCATACCGATTAACCTCCAAAGGACATTTGATTGGATATACCTATCCCTAAAACAAACACTGTGATTGGTTGTACGAAACTGACCGTGTCACTGACTATTCCTAATTTCTTTTCTAAAATTGTGATGTTCGTGTAACACCTGTTGCCATGCCGACCCTTTTTGACACAGTACCTGTGGGCAGCCACACTTGCAGCCTGTCAGTGGGGAACTTGGAATTTATAAATACTATCAGTCTGGTTCAGATTTATCGGATTATACATGAGTTTGATAAGACAGTCACATGAGAGCAGCCAATAAACGCTGCCATATGGATGCATTTTGATGCCTGATAAGATAGGAATACATACCGATTGTGATTTATGAGTAAATCATGAATGTATATAATCTGGATTTTTTGCTGAGTGTCACCTTCTGACATAATGTATGACTCAATGTATGACAATGATAGTGGAATATACATGTAGCAGAGATTACTTCTTAACAATTGTACCGTGTTGCATGATCTTTGACTACAATTTGTGAATAGAGCGTGTGTGTGTGTGTGTGTGTGTGTGTGTGTGTGTGTGTGTGTGTGTGTGTGTGTGTGTGTGTGTGTGTGTGGTGTCTGTGTGTGAGCTGATGCGAGCGGGCGTGGATGCTAATATAAGCATCATGGCCATGGCTCATTGTCCGCCCTATAAAAGGCCCTCTCAGATAACTCCCAGCCTCAAATCCCTAAGGGGAAAAATAGCAGCATGATAATGATACTGTTCCATGCCAGACGACTTCTCAGAGCTGTTTTGTCTGTGGGCAGCCAGCGCTTTTCGAACCGTAGCTCCAGGCAGATCAGGCACAAAGAGGGAGGTCAAGGCTGTGTTATTGCTGTCCCAGAGCCAATGGGGACCTCGAACGCTCCCCAACAATAGTGCTTTGTTTGTATTTTTTTTTTTTTGAGAATCTGTAGCATGAAGGCAGCACAAGACAGACCATATTATCACTTTATACTGACACAGTGAAAATAAATAGAAACCCGTATTCACATTCCCATTCCTTCTTCTGCTCCCCTCCATTCCCCTCCCTGCCTTGTTGTACTCCTCCCTCCTCCTCTTTCTACCTTTCGCTCCCTAACGCCTCCTTCTCCCCGTCCCTCCCCCTCGTCCCTCCTCCTCATCTTCTCCTTCCCTCCTTCCTACCCTCGATCACTGCTCTTCAACCGCCCCCTCTCCCTCTCCTTCCCCCTCTGTCCTCCCCTCCATCTCCTTCCTCCACTGTCCTCTCTGCAGGTTTGCTGCCATCCAGGCCTGTGAGCAGCAGCTGGCTCAGTTCCGCGGGCTCTCTGGCTCCCTCCTCAGGTGGCTTCAGGCAGCGCAAGACCAGCTGCCCTCCAAAGAGGCCAATCTCAACACCGAGAGCCTGCAGAGGAGAGTCCAGCAGCTCAAGGTGTGTGTGTGTGTGTGTGTGTGTGTGTGTGTGTGAGAGCATGCATGTCCTAGATATACCAATGCTTTCAAGATTTAACATTACAACTATGTGGATGTTGGACTTTCCAGTCTATAGTGTAGCTAAATTAAAAAAAGGGAATGAAAACTAAGGTGGCAAGGTGGCCTAGTGGTTCGGGTGACCGTCCCGTTACAGAAAGGTCCCACTTTCATTTTTCCCATTTGTCCCATTTTTCCTGTTAAAATGTCATTGAGCAAGACATTGTAAACATCTCTGATTAAAGAGTCAGCAAAATGCCTAAAATGTTTTTGTTTTTTTAAAAGGTGTAAACAAAAGGGAAAATGTGTGAGGAGCTTGCTATATGAACCCAATGACTATACAGTATGAAGTAGCAATGACTCAGTAAACTATATAAAATATTTCTGCCTGCAGGACTTGTTGAATGACTGGGAGTCGCAGGGATCCAGGGTTCAGGAGCTGAACAAGACGGGCTCAGAGCTCGAGTCGCTCATCATCAACATCACCGCCCCCCAGACCAAGACTGGTAAGACAAAACAATACTCTCACAAGCTTTAGTTTACCATGCATTATTTATTTTCCCCATATAAAATGATAAAACACAGACAGAACCTTTTTTACAGACGATGGAGGTGAGATTTTAAAAAAATCCCCAAAGGGCTTATAAATAATTTCACCTGAATAGACACAAAGAAACAGAAAATAAATCATGAACACAACTGAATAACAGTAACTGCGTGAAAGGGAAACACAACAGGGAAGAAACCGGTTTAAGTAACCAAACTAACTAGTAAACAAACTACATTAATGACGAGGGAAAATAAATAATTGAAATGAATAAATAAATGAAATGAATGTGTACAGATTAGAAGGTTGAGTCACAATTTGTGGTCGTAAACAACTCATGTCATGGTAATCTGCTTTGCTACAGCTAAAATGGGACTGAAGATTAAGTTAAGATTGTGAGTCAGAATTTAAATTATGTCACGGAAATTAGCATGTGCAACAAATTTCAGTCTATCACCTGCATATTTTGAAATACATATTGGAGCCTCTCATTCTTAGAGACCTGCATGGTCCTATATTACTGTATACAAATAGTTAAATTTCACTTCTCATGGGTCCTTGTTTGTGAAAGGCAGAGGGAAATATAATTAATTGAGAGGCAACAGTGAAATTTCAAGGTAAAAGAGAAAGCATCACATTGGTTGTTAGGACTGCATTGGAGAGCAAAGTAATGGATTATTTTTCAACAAGCGACGGTTCACCAGCCGTGATAAACGTTTTCGATTTTTTTTCTATTACACAGAGGGCCGAAATATTTTTGTTGCTTCTTGTTACACCCATTCAGTTTATGTGGTATGGGAAGCCTATGGGATGCCATGTCTTTGTCCCCTGCTGCTGTCTGTTTCCATGGCTTCTGTCCAATGAGCTCAGTGTGCGGTGAAATATTTGTCAGAAAGTTTGCAAGTTTTTGTGAGGATGTTGAGAACTTGTGTCATCGCTTCACACATGTTTACATTTTTGAACATGTCGGAACATCAGTGGTCGTATTTGTGTGTGTGTGTGTGTGTGTGTGTAAGCACGCATAAGTGTGTTGTTGTAGTGCTGCCGTCTCAGTCAGGTGTATGTCTTTGTTCTCCCAGGTGCTCTTCAAATCAATGGCTCGTCCAGTCCCAGCAGTGTCAATGGCATTCACACCTGTAAAGGTGAGCTCTCTCTCTCTCTCCCTCCCTCTCTCTCCCTCCATCTCTCTCTCTCTCTGTTACCTAATACCGCCTCGTCTGATTAAATCCTCTTGTCTCATTATCTTCTTCATCTACTCCAAGGTGAAGAAGAAAATGACGATATCTGAGATAAACCCCTTAACATCAGTTACCTGACCTGCACCAGCTGTATTGCTGTGTATAGTGTTTCCCCTTAATCATCACACCTAGAGATTACAGCATTGTTCTCTGTATTACTGTTTACTGTCCCATGTATCTGTCAGCTTTTTGTCTGTGCAAAATGTTTGTCGGTGCCAATTTTGTACATTTTTAAAAATATTATCAGTGGCAACTGCAAGATCTACAGGACTAGGACTGTCCTTCTCTAGTCCACTCTGATCTAATCAACTTTAATCTGCTCTACTCTGCAACACAACTAAACAACTCTATTTTTTATCATCAGACCATACTAGCTTATCCTACTCCTGTCTGCTCTACTGATTTTCTTTATTCTATTCTTCTCTATGCTATTCAGCTCTTCTGTTTTCTACTCCCCTCTAAGCAGTTTTCTCCTTTTCTGTCTCCCTGCCCCCTGCAGACCTGACGGAGCTGCAGGTAGCGGTGTCCGATGTGAACGGGCGGTACGAGGCGCTGGGCTCGGAGCTGAAGGAGCGTCACGGCCGCCAGCAGGCCTCGCTGGAGCTGAGGCAGAAGGCCAGGCGGGGCACCGAGGAGCTCAGCAGCTGGCTGAGAGACAGGGAGCACAGCCTGGAACTGGGACAGACCGCCTCGCCCTCCAAACCCGAGCTGGTGCGCGCCCAGGCCCAGGAGAACAAGGTGAGGACCGGGTTCATTTAACCCCCGTTCTGTAACGGGACGGTCACCCGAACCACTAGGCCACCCTGCCACCTTAGTTTTCATTCCCTTTTTTTAATTTAGGCGGGGGTGGAGAGAGTGGAAAGTTCTGTAACCTCATTCCCAGGTGATTGCATGTGAACACTGAACGCCACAAACCACCTGCTGGGCGTTGTGTGCATACAAGCCTAGGCCCTTTCTCAAAGCCGAAATTTTCAGCTACACCAATTTTCGGCTATGAAAATTGCAGTGGAAAGTGGATAATGCTAATACATTGATGTAGCTATTTGTTATGTATCAATATCTGTGCTAAGTGCAAACAAACATTAGAAATCTCACATTTGCCTTATTTTTTGTTTGAAAAGCATTTTGAATTTGCTGCCTTCCAAGTAATACATCAGTCGAGTAACGTTTTCGGCTCTTAACTGCTGCGCTTCCTCTCCTTCCCCCGTCTTGTTCAGGCCCTGCTGTCGGAGCTGGCTGAGCATTCTGGGAAGGTGGAGGAGCTGAAGAGCACCTTGAGGAAGCTGATCGCTGATAACCCGGACTCTCCCGAGGCGGACACCTGGAGACAGCAGCTACAAGAGATAGGTGTGTGGGACAGATGAAAACACGCTTGTAGATCTATTATCCGGTGATGGGACCGCCATTTTAAAGAGACTGATAGATGAGAGGCCTGTATCTCCTAAAAGCAGACGACTGGAGACAAAAACTAGAGGAGATTTGTGGGTGGAACAGACCAAGATGTTTGTACAGGCATAAAGATACTTAACCTGTGGAATGATAGATGCAATAACATTTTAAAACGTTGTTGGAACATGATTCCATATGGAGGGAGCCATTTTGAAGAAGGTGGTGGCTATATAATGTATCAGAGGCTGAGGCAGTAACACAAAGAGTCAGCCGTTTAATGGAAGCAGATCCCTGAGGACAGTCATTGAGTTTATGTTACCCGATTTCTGCCAGGCTTTTCTATGAATATGAGATAATGTTTATGTGTAGAGGTAGATATTACTGGAAATCAATCAAATCAAGTACAAAATAGTTAATGAACTTTAAATGAGCTCAAAGATGGGAAAAGGTAAAGAGAAAAGATGAGGCATTTTTGTCTGTGGTGTTTTTTTGAAGACGGTTCAGGAGAAGTGCCTCAGAATTTGTGAGAATATTTTGTAAGAAATGGTGAGAAATTGAGATCAATATTATCCAGGGAGAGAGTGGGAAGTGTTCCTGTCAAGGCCATTTGTTCCCTCTTCCACTTGATATTTTTACCAGGCTCTCCTGTGAGGTAGCTGAGACAGAAATACGTATTTAAGGCGAAATCCAAGCGGGGCGCCTTTATTTCTCATATTTCAGAACGCCTCTCTTCAAACCCATGTGGGTTCAATGCACACACACACACACACACACACACACGCACGCACACAAGCACTGCTGGATGCCCACAACATGAGTCAGAGAGGGAGACGGAGAGAGAAGAGAGGAGGAGAGGTAGGAGGAGGGGACAGGGGAAGAAGAATCAAGAAAGAGAGTCACATCACCTCATTTGATGCCATTCTAATCTTTAACTACCCATTTCTACACTGTAGTAAGATTTTTGTTAAAAACTATTGATCACCCAAGGAGGAAACTGGGACAGAAACCTCACACATAAAATACAGAACAATGATGATAGAATACATTTAAATACCATTGCATATTCCTATGAATATTTAAAGTAAAATTTCCCCCGCTCCTTTACCTGCTCCATACAGCAAAATGATCTATTTTGTCATCTATTTTTCTCTGTTTTTTCATTTTGCATATGGTAGTTTCAGTGTTTTCTCAATCCTGTCTTGATTGGTTGTTGCCCCAGACTCCCGCTGGCAGAAGGCCAATCAGACGGCAGCCCAGAGGCAGACTGAGCTGGAGACATGTGCCGATAGGCTGGGCAGCTTCGCCTCAGCAGCCAATCAGCTGGGCCCGTGGCTGAGGGAGAAGGAGCTGATGATGAGCGTGCTGGGACCGCTGAGTATCGACCCCAACATGCTCAACACGCAGAAACAACAAGCCCAGGTAGGAGGCAGCAACTTTAGACACAGACACACAGAGTGACACAGACACATCTGCCAGCAGGCAAACACACACAAATACACACACTCACACACACTGTGGTAATCAATACAGAAAATCACGCCAGCCTGAGCAGAAATACATCAAAGAAAACCACTAAGTAATCAAAAGAACTTGCATCTGTTGATGGTTACAGGATTAACACTGAATGAACAATAGAAAGTCCTGTTCTTTCAATGAAATACACTGACTGAACACTCTGATCCCTTATTGATTTCACCTCTTGAATCCACTTCAGTCATGAAGGAGAGATATAGATGGAGAGAAGACATTTTAAAAGGATTTTTAAGCCTTGAGGCAATGGAGACATGGATGGTGTAAAAAGAAATGCAACTTTTTAGGACAATATACCTTGTACAAGACTTTGTACACTTAGTGTAGATTAATGACCTGTCACCCCCTTTCTGAAACACAGACATAAAGACACACACACACTGCAAAGACAAACAACTGCTATGACAACCTGAGCAAGAATATAAAGGAAACACAGAGGAAATTGAAACTGAGAGTAACCACAGAGTAATCAGAAGAAAAGTCATTGATAGTTATTAAAAATTAAAAAAGTTATTAAAAAAGATTTTTCAGGATTGTCTTCAATCTCTCATCTTCTTTAGACACACAACTCCTGTTCATTTCTAATGGGAGATTGCATTTTCCATGCCTTGAGCCCGATCTATCTTCGTTCCAGATCACATCACTGAGTTTATGTAAATGACCTCTCACCTCTTCCCTCTCCTCTCTTCTCCCTTCCAGTTCATGCTGCGCGAGTTCGAGACCCGGCGGCCCCAGTACGACCAGCTGACCCAGTCCGCAGAGGGCATCCTCTCCCCGGCCGGCGACTCGCCCCAGGACCCCAAGGACCTGGCGGAGGTGCGAGCCGAGCTGGGCTCCATCTCCCAGCAGTGGGAGGACCTGACGTCCCGACTGACCCAGAGGACAGAGCACATCGACCAGGCGCAAGGAACCAGCGAACGCTACCAGGTAAGAGCTGGCTGACTCCAGGTCAGAACTATATTAACACTATATAGCTATATATAGTTAGATATATAGTTAATATTACTGCTTGTACAGCTTGTCATAGTAATGATTTTTAGAATGTATGCTGTGCTGCTCGAATGCATATAGCCATTGAATATTGAATGTTGATGGATATATGAAAAAGAGTAATATGTACAGTGTAGTGTAATTTCTTGTATTGTCCCTTTACACTGTAAAAAAAGCACAGGACTTTTTAAAGTTGCATAATGCTTTACAGAGTCAATAAAGTGCATTACAGACTCATTTAAAGAGAAAACAAAAGCTAGCAGAAATTTCATCAAAACAGCTGAATACAAATATAAGATAAGGATAGGAGAGGGAGAGGGAGAGGAGGAGAGCCCTCTAGGTCCAAGAACATAAAAAAGAAGATGCATAGCTTGTAAAATCACACATATAACATAAAACCTGTGGAATAAAACATGATACTGATTTGGCTATGTATGAACAGAGAAATTCTGTTAGCTGTCAATGCCTCTCTGCACCAGTGTCACCATGTCAAATCCCTGTAGAGATTTTGATTCTGATACAGAGTGAGTTCTCTGTTGTAAAAGGCACGGGCAGTAGCTGTGATACGATGACATGGGATGTTATTTATCTTGCAGTATTTTTAGTCTACATCGTATCCATGACAGCAGCGGTTTCTAACCTTCTGCCCTCCCTCCACTCGTCCTCTCCTCCAGGCCTTGTTGCGAGAGCTCTCCTCCAGTGTGTCCGCTCTGGGCGAGAGGCTGGACGGCCAGGCCTCGCTGAGCGCCCAGCCCGAGGCCCTGAAACGCCGCCTGCAGGAGACCGGGGAGATCCGCTCGGAGCTGGAGACGCGGCGCACGGAGCTGGCGGAGGCTGAGAGGCTGTGCGGGGAGCTGAGCGCCATCGTGGCCGAGCCGTACCTGAAGGAAGAGCTGAGCAAACGACTGGAGAGTGTGAGCGGGCCGCTGAAGAGTCTGGAGGAGCGGGCAGGTGGGTGGAGTTTATATTGTACCTCTGTCATTTAACGGGTCAGTCAGTACGTCCCCTGCATGTTTCTCAGTTCAGTTTGGAGACACCCAGTCAACACTTGAAACATTTGGCATTCTATTATGCTAATCGACATAGTGTTAAAATATTATTGGATGTTTTCTTTTCTGTGGAAGGCAGAAGCAACAGAGAAAATCTTTTTTTTAAATCTTTTTTTTATTTTTATTTTTATTTCTGTGATCATGTTGGAGACCAAACTAACAGATGATATTCCAACAAGTGACTGCTGAGAATCTCCAGAGAGAATTTGTTTCATTTTTGTTTACAAATGGCACACTTTTTTGCAAAGTACCAATATATTTGTCTTAAATAATCCCTTAAATAAGTCTAGTTGCTAAACTGTTTTGGTTATGTTTGTGCTCGTATTTCCTGTTTTCCTATTCAGGGATAATAGCCCATATTAATGGCTTAATTAGTAGAGTTTTTGATGTAGTCAAACAACTTAATCCTCCTTAAGCTGTAATGGGAATATTGTTTTGATTACATCAAGAACTCTGAAGAAATCCACTAAAATAAATACAACAAAAAAATCCACAAGTTCAATTTATCCTTTTTTGTTTGCAATATGTTTTCAGTGTTTACTGTTTCTAATCCTTGGTGCTCTTTTTGCTCCCCACTAGCTGACGGTCTGTCCCAGCTGCAGGCAGCTCTGTCCTCCACCCAGCAGTTCCAGCAGATGTTTGAGGAGCTGCGCTCCTGGCTGGACAACCAGGCGGACCCCAGAGACTCCTCCACCGACTCCCTGCCCTGCCAGCCGGAGGCCATCCGCTCCCTGCTGGCCCAGACAGAGGAGCTCCAGCGCGGGATAGCCAGTCAGCGAGGTCCCTATGAGCTCATCCAGGCCGAGGGGGCCTCGCTGCTCGCCTCTCTCCCCGCCGGCGGGGACGAACGGTCGGCCTTGCAGTCCCGGCTGGCCACCTTACGCCAGGACTGGGAGGGGCTAAGCCAGAGAATCACAGACCAGCAGAACAGACTCAAGACCACTATGAGCAAAGCAGAAACCTACCAGCAGCACAAAGCCGAGCTGATGCCATGGTTAGCAGAGTGTGAAGAGAAGGATGGAGAGATCCAGCCGTCGCTGGACCCAGCGGCCCTGGACGAAGCCCTGCAGAAGGCCAGAGGGCTGGCCATGGACCTGGAGAGACGACACCCCCTAGTAGAGTCCTTCAATACTGCAGCCGATCAGCTGCTGGAGCAATGCCGCGTCGGGGAGGAAGAGGTATCTAATGATGTCATTTTATCTGTTTCACACATAGTTTTCCACTGTGAAGTGTATTGTACTGCAAATTTTTGATGTTTTGAATTGATTGATTCAAAACGAAATTGATGACGTTTGCTTTATCTGCTCGGTTCCCTTGATATCCTGTATTGCTTAACTATTTAGCTTGGTGAATTATTGTGTTTTAAGCACATTTGGGTTTGTTTCAAAAACAAAAAAAATGAAATTGTCATAGGCAAATGATGTATTGACTGTTGTTGTGTATTGCTGTCTATTTTCAAGTCATATATAAAATAAACAAACTTAACTACACTGCTGTAATGTAAACTAACCTGCTGTAGGTGCGGGATGAGAAGGCCCAGCTGAACCGCAGGGTGGATGGGCTTGGTGAGAAGATCCATAACCGCACCGCCCAGCTGGAGGAGCTGGCCAGCCGCCTGAAGGAGTTTGAGGAGGGGAGACAGGCTGTGGAGAGGAGGCTGGAGGCTGCCAAGCACCAGATAGAAGTCCAGGAGGCTCTAGGGCCGCAGGTAATGAAAATATTTTCAGTTTAATTTGATTGTTCATAAAAAAGGGTTTGTGAAGGTAATTAACATGAAGCTTGCATGCATACATAACACAAAACCATTCAGTCTAATATGAAGATAAAAAAACAAAAAACGTGGACAATTATCTCCTTGCGGCTTAAGTTTTTTCAATATGGTTTGACTAACCACTTAGTTCTTTATTTGATTTATATAAATGGACATGAGAATATAAAAGCAATGTAATGCACAAGTGAAAACTTGACTGTTAATTCAAAAGCATATCTTTTTGGAAGATTCTTTTCATTCTAACACGTGTTTCTTATTGCTCTCCTGTACAGGCGTGCAGCGCTAAGAGCCTGGAGCGTCTGAGGAGTCAGCAGGAGGGCCTGAGGTCCCTGCAGCCTCAGGTGGTCTACCTCAGAGACCTGGCCCAGGGTCTGGTGCAGGACGCACCCCAGACACCGGGGGGCGGCACTGAGGGGGCGCAGAGGCTGCAGCAGCTGGCCCAGGACACAGAGAGAGAGTATGGAGACGTTACTGAGAAGGTGAGGAGCAGGGAACATAAAAATATGTTGCTTTCACATGTTATAAGTCTGGTGAAATTTTATTGTCAATTGTTACAGAGCAACAAAGGACACAAATACAAATTAAAACCAGAGAGAGAATAACCATGTCTCAGTTTTAAGATATGTGTGGTCAAGTGAGTATCCAAGGTGAATATCAATTTACCTGCCAAACATCTGGAACATGCTCCAGACTTGCAAATGTGGTCAAACTATTGGGCAGATAAGATAAATCAAACACGCCTCATGGTTTTTCCAAAATGTGATAGTCTATTGTGAAATTCTAGTTTCATTCCAAAGCACGATATCTCCACTTGGGGGAAAATTTGTACCTCAGATTCATGGCTTAATGTTTCAAAACTGCAAGTCATTACATCTGCAAAAACGCTATCAGACTGTATGTTTTCCTCTCAAGCCAGTAATCATTCTGTTAGAGCATGTAAACATGTTTGTAGCGCTCTGATGAGAAGCAGGGAGAGAAGGGCTTTGAAGTGGCTTGGTGGTAGTTCCTTGTAGGTTAGTGTTAGCATTGTACTTGTCTCTCATAGTTCATGTTGTTGGGTTTCACTGTTCTCCGTGGGGTTCCTCTTTCCTAAGCTGATCAGCGATCTCAAATGAAAGCTAGTGAATGTCCAAAATATACTTGACCCGTATATTCAAGCACTGCAGGACCTTGCACCCTGTTGGTAGCGCTAACTGTGGAATAATAACAGGAGAAAGGAGATGTGGAGAAGTGATGAAAGCAGTGCTAACATTTATGAGTTCATATATCCAGGCCAATTTATGCAGCCTGGAGTGAAGAGATGTTGTACAACCAGGGGAACTATTTATACCAAGGGTCACTGTGTGAGAGGGTGTCAGATCTAGTGTGTGTGTGTGTGTGGGTGCTAAGCAGACAAGTGTCCACGAGTTGAGAGAGAGCAGATCGACTGAAGCTGTCAGAAGAGTTCATGTATTTGAGTTACAGTGCTCATATATGGTCACTGTGCACATTCAGCACTTTCAATCATCGTTTGAAATGTAAACCAGAGCTTTGAGAATCCAACACCAACGTATCCCATCCATACGCCGCTGTCCAGTTTCCAAATATTCCATTTAAGGTTACACCAATCAGTGGAGCTGTCACTGTGTGTCGGCACCACCAGGTCGCACTGTTATTGACTGAGAGACGTTTTATTCCTCTTACTAAAATATTGATATGATGTCATTGTTCCACATTAGAGCGGAGCCAGCAAAAGGGAGTTGCTGTGCTGAGGGAGACGATTCAGCAAGCGTATCAGATTTCATATCAGATTAGCCTCCCCTTAGATAATGCTTCTATTGTATCTTTCTTGTGCCTACACTGACCAAATCTATTTTAAGTAAATTGCTTGTTGTTTTAATGCCTAATTTTCTGTTTTGGTTACACACTGTCTTCATATTCTGTTCCCCAAATTTGAAATCCAAATAACCACATAGGCTCCCCTTTCTTCATAGTTTAATTTGTAGTTTGATTAGATAATCTGTGGTGAAGCACTAAGCTGTTTCATAAAGAATATCACCACCTCTTCTTTATTCATAGTTAATTTCTGGTGTTGTCAGTTATTTTGTTACAAATTGCTATTCTATTCCACAAATGTCCCTAAATGTGAGATGCAGATAATATCCCCAAAGGTGAGATTTATACCACCTGATTTATACCACCATTTCTGATTTGTTTGGATACTTTCTTTTCCTTTTTTTCGGTTGGGTCGGATACCTTCAAACAAAGAGTTATTCTATGCCAAAAATAATGAGCAGCAGGACGGCACAGTGTGTAGAGAGACCATCCTTCAGTTGGAAGGCCCAGGTTAAATTTTGTATTTTTTCATTGTGTTGTACTTCATGATGAAATACAAACTTGATCATATCACATTGTATAAGTGAGTGAGCAAGTTTTAAATCAACACATAGTACCTGATTCTATACACGAAATAACCATGAAAACAGGTAGGGTGACATATTTCAATGAAAGATGTATATTAATTGTTTTTGCTGGTAAAAAGTATTCTTGGCAGGTATTTGTTTCTGTTAACCAGCTTGTGGCCGGCGAGTCAAAAATTTGGATACTGTGATACAAAGCATTATTCTTCTCCCCAAATAGCCTTATATATATGAGATGCTGTTTCTAACACCTGGTCTGCCTCTCTCCCCCTCTCTCTCCCTCCTCCTCCATCAGATCGAGCACTGCTCTTCCTCCCTGGAGTCACGGCTGCAGGGCGTCGGGGAGGTCCAGTCTCACGTGCGGGACGTTTTCTCACGCCTCGCTGACCTGGACGACGAACTGGACTCCCTCAGTCCTGTGGGACGTGACGCAGACTCCCTGGCCTCTCAAGCGGACGCCCTGCGGGGCTTCCTGTCCCGCCTGGCCAGCCTCAGGACGGAGCTGGACGGTCACGGGTCAGACTGCACCACCATGCTGCGCCGCGAAGGCTCCTCCCCCGACCTGCTGGCTCTCAGGAGGGAGACGGAGGCCCTGAGCCGACAGGCCGGCAAGGTGAGTGAGAGGGAAGATGGTGATGGTGCTCGCCATGATTTGTTGGTTGCATTAGGTTTAGTACCACCATTTGCTCTATTTCTATGCAATTTTTCTTTACTGTCTCCTATTATTTTCTGCGGCAACAAACCAATTTTCCTACATGGATCATGAAGGTTTAACTGAATCTCATCTAATCTCATGATGTACAGTATGTATTTTGGGAATTCAGTATTTTGGTTGTATGAATTTTATTCTCATTGATGCATCTAAGATGAGATCTTAATGAGGTTTGGTTGCTGCAGGAGCAATAAATTTGATATGGATAAGGATAAAACAAATAGCACATAGTGAAAATAACACAACAAAAAATTACAAATGTACATTGTTGGTTCTCCACATTATTACATTTACAGTGCAGCTGTGCAAGTGTGCATGAGCTGTTGACATGATCAGATTTACAGATGGAAGAATATGTTAATACGTCAACTTTGTGTCAGATAAGCTTTGATCAAGGCACCGTTGTGTGATAAGAAGATAAGCTGCAGTTTTATTAAACAGTGTGCACATAACGTGCATACTTTGTTAAAAGGGTTTCATCCATCCACTGATTCCTCCATTCCTGTCTTCCCTCCCCCTCCAGCTGAGCGAGCGGGGCCAGGCCAGGCTGGACCAGATCGAGGACGCCGCCGGGAGGGTGCAGCAGTTCTACAGGCTGGTGGACGAGCTGCAAGGCCTGCTGGGAAGGGCGGAGGAGGGGCTGAACGCCCAGGGCCTGGTGGGCACAGAGGTGGAGATCATCAAGCAGCAGCTGCAGGAGTTCAAGGTAGGATGGACTCCCTCTTGGTGTTTGTATGGATGGGTGTGTATGCATATGAGTGTGCGGATGCATACATATGCAATGTGCAGTGTATAATTGAAGTCCCATAGAAAAGGCATATCGGTATACGTGTGTGTTTGTATGTGTATTAGGCAGTGGAGGAAACACACATTGTTTTTAGCAGGATGGTTGGAGAATTTGATTGAAATCTGGTTGAATAGGATACAAATTCATAATCTCTTCCTTCTTCATAATTCTGTTGGTTTTAACTAAGGGTAAAAAGTGCTCTGGCATGGCTACATCTTAGTTGTGTGTGTGTGTGTGTGTGTGTGTACACGTGTGTGTGTATGTCATTGGGCAGTGTATAATAGTCACTGATTGACTCACTGATTTTAATTGAAATCTGGTTGAATAGGCTGTACTTGTTTGTATTCAGTCTTTTCCTTTCCCATCATGCCAGTTGATCTAATTTGCACAGACACACAGAAGGTCTTTGGCATGATGTCGTGCTCATGTATAAGGCACAGCGCCGTGTGTGTGTGTGTGTGTGTGCGTGTTATGAATAGTGACATTCAATATTTGAGGAACCTGGATGAGGTGTCTGTCTCCCTCCCTTCCTCTTGCTCATAGAGACCTTGAGGTAGGGTTGTGTGTGTGTGTGTGTGTGTGTGTGTGTTACCTTGAGGGATTCTTGTGTGTGAGAAGTCAGAAACGATGATTAGTTTAGTCACACGTCTCTCTGAATTGCCTGACACACTGCTGAATCACACAGCCTTTTTTCCTGAAGGGTAGTTATGATGCTCTCTCTGTGTTTTCTCAACATTTCCTTACCACACAAACACACACACACACGCACTCTCGCTCTATATATATATATGCTTTCAACTCTTTCTGTTTTACTCACACACGTACACACTGCACTGCCTCTCACACACACTCTGTCTCGCTTTTTTACATACCCTCACATACCTTCTGTCTCTCTCTCTCTCTCTCAAACACGCACACATTCCTCCCACCTCATGGTGTTCAGGCGCCAACCTTCTAGAGTTAGGAACTCATTAGGCTTGTCGCCGTGGTGATAGACGTCGGTCTAAATTTGATACCAGAGCAACTCGTACTCCTCTTTTGTGTGCCTTCTCTCTGTCTCATTTAGTAAAAAATGTGAAATCCCTATACTGTCTTTCATTATCTCAAAGACATTCAATGGTGAAGGCGGCACCAGAGAACCCATAATCACAGTAAACAACTTTCTGAAGGGTAGTGTGGCTTTTACACAACAGTTAACAATGCATGCATACTGGCTGAAAAGTCTTCTTAAGAGCAGTATAAATACATAGAATTAAATAAAAAACAAGAGATGGATAAGTCCCAGGTTATCACAAGAGCTAGCATAGCAGCCAACAGAGCATGGCTAGCCTTGCTTTATGGGAATTATTTGCCCAGTTGGCGTGTGTCTTTGACCAGTCAGATTTCTTGGATGAGACCCAAGATGAGATGAAACGTTAATGATCCCTGTGGGGAAATTGGGCTGTTGCAGCAGGAAATAGTAATAAAGGATATACATTAGAACAAACAGCAAATGAGGGGGTTATATAACAAATTCAACCAACAATTTCAACACCAGAACATGTTGAGTAAATGTCTGAATGAAAGAATGAAAAAGAATGTGGATTACAGCATTAACAGAGCATGCAAAATAGCAGCAGTAGAACTCGGAGACACAAAATTGAAAAGTTATTAAATTATCAATATATATGCAATACATAACAAATTAAAGGAATATGAGAATAGCAAGGAAACAACATGAAAATTACAGCATTTCCTTAGCATATGAGTGTGATTGTGTATAAAGGAATACACACAACTTTTGGCAAATGAGCTCTTTGATTCACTTTTACAGTATCTTGTTTCCTACTGGTGATGTTTAAGCATGAAAAGCCAAACTAGCACGGCTCTGCACTTCAACAGAAATTCCACTTTAGTGTCTAGAATTGCATAGGAGCTGACCTTAGGAATGTGCTTTGCTGGCACGTCCATTGTCTTTTATTGCATTACTTCACCGCTCGTTTCAAGGGTACAGACCGCTCTTTCACTCTGACTACTATCATTAAAAAAGTACATTTTCTGGCCATGATGTCATATCCTGTCCACTTAGAGAAACTATGTAAGTGTGTGACAACTGAGAGGAAAAGTATGCAAGAATCCCACGCAAAAAACCACACCGCTTCAGTATTTTTTTGCCCCCCCCATCTCCAGTCGCCGTGATGCTTTGGGAAGGTTGTGCGTTTTTGAAAATGATTGATGATTCATGTGATATTTGGGCTAATCTTTTTTATGCGTTTGAAATATTTAGTAGGAGTCCTGCTTGTCCCCCGGAGAGTGATTGGCTCTGCTGCTATTAAGATGTGTGGGTGGATCAAAGAACATTTTTTCTTTTCCTTTTCATGACTCGCCGTTGCTCCTATTTCTCTTCATCCTTGTTCCTGCTTTTTCTCTTTGGACTCTCTGTCTGTCTTTCTCTCTCTGTCATTTTATCTCTCTTAATTTCATTATTTTGACATTTTGTGTCTATTAATGATGTGCATGTAGCCTTTACATCTCTCTCTCTCCCTGCTAATCTCTCTGTCTCTGCCACTCTCTCTCTCTCTCTCTCTTCCAATCCCTCTGCCTCTGTCTGGGTCTCTCTCCCATTTTCTCTCCCCCTCTCTCTCTCTCCATTCTTTCCCCTTGTCTGTCTTAATGAGAGCGAGCCGGATGAATGTGTGGCAGAGGACAAACAGACGGAGGAGATAAAGAGGTGTCGAGAGAGGGAGGGAGGGATGAGGGGAGAGAGAGACAGAGAGAGAGAGAGAGAGACAGAGAGCAGTGAAAAGCTGAATAGGCTATACTGAGAAAGAGCGAGACTCACTCAGACAAAGACAGAGTGTGAAGATGTTACTGTATATGCGTTTTGTCTGGTGTAAAGTCAAATGAATCACGTCATTGAGTTTGTTTACAAGCTCACCAATACTGCGATGGCTGGGAGTAATAAGCTTAACGCAATATTTCAATTAAAACATTTACATGGTATGCAGTAACGTGATTTCTCTAATAACCCGGTTTACATGGATTCATTTAATAATCATTCTGAAAGAAACCACAAAGAACCGGCTTGTCCAGCACTTCTTCTCCTTTCTTGTCTGCGTCTAGTATTAAAAAAACGAAAGAAATCTAAGGTGTTTACATGCCTCAATGAATAAAAATGTAAAAAAAAAAAAAAATTGAGGCGGTTATGATTTTACATGCGTTTACATGACAGATGTTGCCCTAATCGGGTTAAAATTAAATGATTAGTGTACATGTAAACGTGTTCATTAATGTGCGTTTGGAATTGTGTCTGAGCTCAGGCCAAAGACTATTTTCCAATCTGGTGGAACAATCTATTATATTAAATTCCATTCTGTTCTTTTCTGTTCTGTTCTATTCTATTGTACTGTGTGTGAGTGGAGGTGCAGTGCTGCAGACATTGAGCGCTGTGTGCCTAGCTGGCAGACTGGGTGCAGCAGTAATAGCAGGGGCAGAATGTATAATAGCTGCTGTCTGCAGGGTATCTAGAGCATGGAGAAATGGTCTGTCACTCTGTCTGGGGGCAGAGGGGTATTTATAGGAGGGCAGCGAAGGGAGGATAGCGGGGGGAAATATTGTCAAGAATAGAGAAATGGATAGAGAAAATAAAAGTCAAAATAGAGAGAGGAGTGAGAGAAAGGCTGCATTGTCTAGTCAAAGAGAGAAGGATCGAGAGGCAGTCTAGTCGCAAACAGAGAGAAAGAAGAATAGAGGTAATATAGTGAGATGGACTTTCCTCATATCCGCTGTGTCCTTCTCTCTATTGCTCTGCTTTGACTTTATTTCCTTTCTATCTTTTCTCTGTATTACTGCTGTTTGTCTCTCTGTCCTTCTCTACTATAGTCTAAAGAGGGAGAGACAGAGAGAGAAAGACAGAGGGAATATAGTGAAAAACGGCAATAGACGATAGACTTTACTCATATCCCCTCTCTTTCAGCCACTCATGGAAGCCTCTCTCTCTCTCTCTTTCTCTCTCTCTCTCTCTCTCTCTCTCTCTCTCTCTCTCTCTGTCTCCCTCTCTCTCTCTCCCTCTGTAACTGATCCAGCTCGGGTCATTTTAAACCTAAACATGTCTGTCTGGCTCCAAAACAGACCGGGCCACCCTCCCCTCCTCCCCTCCTCCCCTCCTCCCCTCCTCCCCTCCTCCCCTCCTCCTCCTCCTTCCCCTCCCCCACCAGACCCCATTTCCAATCCAGAGGGATGATGTCATGCCTTCGCTTAGAAAAAAAGAGGGGCTCAGGACGAGGTGTGTGTGTGTGTGTGTGTGTGTGTGTGTGTGTGTGTTCGTAGGGGGGCAGCCAGGGGATAAGGGGTCATGAGAGTGGGAGGTGGTGTTGTCAGATTATTGTTTAAACTCCCCAACACTGATCTCATAGAGACTCACTGGGTCACTGAGGGAGGGAGAAAGAGACAGAGAGAGAGAGAAAGAGAGACAGACAGAAAGAGAGAGAGACAGACAGATAGAGAGAGAGAGAAAGAGAGACAGACAGAAAGAGAGAGAGACAGACAGACAGAGAGGGAGAGAGAGAGAGGATGACGGGGGAAAAGAGAGAGTTTCTTTCAGATGTCTTTTAAATGGCCTGCAGCAGTCGTCCTCTCTCTCTTTCTCTCCCTTACTCCCTATGTTTCTCTTCCTCACTGCAGTTCAAAAATGCTTTATTGGCGTGACTGTTTAAAGTTTAGCACTATTCCCAATACGAAAACATTTGATCGACATGACAAGCAGGATGTTACAATTATGATCATTTATAAGAACAAGGATGTCAATAACTTGTGAGGAATCAATTTCTGTTTTTACACTCTGCCTCCCTCATTCTCCTCCTCCCTCTCTCACTCAATTCAGTTTAATCTTTATTGTAATGAGTGTTTATCAGAAACTATATTTAGAGTTTGCAAAATGCACATTTTCAAACACCAAAAAAGCAGGTTATACAGACCATTTTGAATAATTATTTGGTGTGAGAACATGTACTGTACAAAAATGCACAATCATCAATATCTCTCTCTCTCTCTCTCTCTCTCTCTCTCTCTCTCTCTCTCTCCCCCTCCCTCCCTCTCCCAGTCAGTGAGAGTATCCCTATTTATCATGTACATGTTTATACATGGCCATACTGTCTGGACATATGTGCTACTGTGGAATCTGTGTTTGTATTTAGATTTGCTCTGTGGGCCGATGAGATGTGTGTGTATTTGTGTGTGTGTGAGTGTGCACCCTGCATCAGAGGATGCTTCTAATTCCAGTCTTTTTCGGGGCGCAACCGGAATCTCAGCTGTCTCCTCACCCCACCCTCAGACACACACACACACACACACACACACACACACACACACACACACACACACACACTAACTAGGGTGTGGCATCAACATCCCTCTACATGCCCCTGGCTCCCTTCGTCCCTAAGCAGCTGACATAGTCTCTGGGTGGGATGAGAACATGCGCACACACACACACACACACACACACACACACACACACACACACACACACCAGTGTATTAGTGGAGGGTTGTTACAAGGCTCTAAAGCCGTCGCTGCAGATGGACATTCCTGGGAGGGGCTGGTTAGGCTGGGTGACAGGGGAAAAGGAGGCATATGTATGTCCTGTGTGTCTTTGTGTGTGTGTGTGTGTGTGTGTCTTTGTGCACGCGTGGTTGTAGAAATCCCTGTCCTAAATCATGGCTGCACGCCTCCCCTGTCTTCACCCCCCCCTCCTCCTTCCATCTCCTTCTCCCTCACACCTTTTACCCTCTCCTCTCTCTTATATCCTCCTATAGACTCCGCTCTCCCTCTCTCCCTCTCCTCTCAACCTGATCACCCTACAGTCTTTATTCCCTGGAGAACTAATACTACTGTAAGTCTGTGAGTCACTGTCCTTTCCCGCACTGACTGTGTCAGCAACTATTTCATGGTGGGTGTAGAAGTCGAGTCAAACTGGGCCAGCAGCTCACCGGGTGTTTCTTGGTGCTCGTGCTCGTCCTGATTTTCACCTATGAAGCTGTTTATTAAAATGAATCTGGAAACTAATGAATATTGTGACCATCATTTAGATGGTTAGTAATTTGGATTTAGCTATTTTTGACTGTGCAGCCTGTTCAGAAAGTGATCTGGCTGTCATTGGTTCACCGTTGGTTCAGTGGAACCTCAAGTATCGAAACCTTCCAAACTGACCATTAAACTGAACATTAAATCCTGTTTTTATTGACAATCAATGGCCTTACTGACAAGTGACATGTGCCAGAGAGACATACCCCATGCCCTGTAACCTATAACCTGCCCTGGCCCACCTAATATGGCAGGTTGGGGGAGCCTGTATGTAATGTGGGTGAGTCAGAGAGGCCCTCAGCTATAAAAACAGCATTCCTACGTAGGTCTGGAAATTGTAAGTCATTTTGGAAAACAGCGTCAGTTGAAGTATAAATGTAAAAATGCATGTCCAGCTTTTGAAAAGTTTGGTTATCGCACAAAAAGTCTTAAAAAGAATGGAAAAATATTGTTATTCAATACATTTTATCTAACTGTAGATTTGCTATTTCACCTGGTATTGTGACATTTAGAAATATAATCTTCCACTGTAGAGTAATATGGTCTCCATTTATGATATTGAACCTAGACCTAAATCTTCTAATCCACATAAAGAAACTGACAAATACAAAAAGAATGAAATGGAAAATATGAAGGGGGCTTATAAAAAAACAGAATATATCCGTGTCTGTGTAACCAGTCCTGTCAGATCTGTATTTATTGAGTTTCAGCAGAGACTCAGGGTCACTAGTTAATCTGTTTTCACCAATAAGCGGCCATGTTGGCTGGCTTAATTCAACCTGTGATGTGTCCCGCACTCAGCAGAGTTCAGTGTGTCAGAACCCAGTAACCCTCCCATGACTTCCCAGCTAATCCAAGTCATACGTCATCTGGACACCGGCACTGTTTGCTGGCACTCAGGATTTTCCTGGACTAGTTTCTCTCTTTCTGTTCCCTCTCCCTCTCTCTCTCTCTGTCTGCGTGTGTGTGTGTGTGTGTGACTCTCAGTTTGTATGTTTGTCTGCGTGTGTGTGTGTGTGTGTGTGCGTAACTCTCAGTTTGTATGTTTGTCTGTGTGTGCGTGACTTTCGTTGTGTGTCGGTGTGTCTGTGCGTGTTTGTTTTTACTCTCCAAGGGGCCGATTGGATCAGGCTAACATAATTTCTCTAATCATATAACCTGATTCGTCTACCCGCCCTTTCCTGTAACCTGCCAGCACACACACACACACACACACACACACGCACCTTTCAACTCTGTATGAGTGAGTGAGCAAGCAAGTGAATGTTATGTCTTATATTTGTATGATCTAAATATGTCGGAGGTGGCTTGTGAGTTAGTGAGTTAGTGCATACGTGTGTGTGCGTGTGTGTGTGTGTGTGTGTGTTATGTCTTAGCCTTTCCACTCTCAGGATCCTGTATTGTTTCAGCTGTTGTGAATTAGAATGGCATGCCGCAGCTCGGCCTAGCCCTCTCACTCTCCCTCTCTTTCACTCTCTTTCTCTCAGTTCACTTAAATTCAATATGCTGTTTTGGTTTGAAATGTGAAAACATATTGCCAGAACATCTTAATCGAATGAGATTTCATCACAGAAACGAGCAAAAAGCCCCATCCCCCTTTCCTCTCTTTCCTAGTAATCATCATTCTTTATTAACATACCATACATAATAGATGCATTCTTTCACCTATACTAATGTAGCGGGTCATATCTAAGAATGTAATGGAGGATAAACCCACCTATACTCAGTTTACCTATCTTTTTATTTAGTAGAATAGAGTTTGACCACCTTTTTAGGCTGAAATAGATTTTTATGACATAAATCCATACCATACATCTTAGAAACTAGCATCAAACTCGTATAAGTAACGTAGAAATACTGTCTCATAGGTGAGAAGACAATAAATTAATGCTTTTCTGGAAATCTAATTGACTTTTGTTTACACCGGTCAAGTCTTCACCAATCAAATAGAATGAGAATAGAAAGGGAGACTCGGTGCTGTAGTGGAGAGGTGGCGTGAGATTCTGGTGAGAAGGAGAATAAGGTGGGGGTGGATGGGAGGCGGTGGGGGGGAGGCGCAAAGAAAGAGAGAGGAGGTTGTGTGTGAGAAGAGAGATGACCTCCACCGCTAACCCCTCAATGGACTCAGCAGGCAGCCTCACAGGTGTTGTTTGGTGTGTATGTGCGAGTGTGTGTGAAAGAGAGAGAGAGAAAGAGGTGGTCACATAAACAGAGGATAAGCCTATTTTTACCACCCTAAACTCCCCGAACGGTGTAAACCACTGCAGAGATTTGACCTCTAATGTGTTTATAATGTGGAAAATCCTTACTGTATTAATCGCACATGGACATTAAACTCCATCTGTAACATGGACTGCCGGCTGCCAGCTGACTGAAAACACGCAGGAGACCCGCAGCTTGGAAAGGTGTTAAGTTTTTATTTGCCTAAAAGCGTGTGTGTGTGTGTGTGTGTGTGTGTGTGTGTGTGTGTTTATTGCTGCACTGAAACACACTCAAATACATGTACAGCTGCACTCGCACACACGCAGATACACATACACACACGCAGGCACACACACACACAGTGAGCAAGCAAATCAGCCTCAAAATCTGCAAAGTCTGAAACTACCATTATGAACAGCAGTGGTGTGTGTGGATGATTGACAGGTGTGTTTATTAAGGTTATTGAGCATGGTAGTGAAGCAGCGGGGTGGAGGGGGGGCTTATTTGCTTAGAGGTGTGTGTGTGTGTGTGTGCGGGCGTGCGTGTGTCTTTGTGTGTGTATATGCGCGCGTGTGTGCTGGGTCCCGGTCTCTTTGTGTCTGTCTGTCTGCCTGGGAAGGTTGAGAACAATAAATGCTTTCACACACACACACACACACACACACACACACACACACACACACACACACACACACACACACACACACACTCAGGTAAAATGCTTTGCTAGTTAATATAAAACTACCTCTGAGACTTGGAAAGAAGGAGGGTGGGTTAGGAGAGTGAAAGGAGAGAGAGAGAGAGAGAGAGAGAGAGAGAGAGAGAGAGAGAGATGAGGATTGTATTTTTCCTGCTGCCAGGTTACCAGAAGAGAGAGAGGGGGAGGGAGACTGAGACGGATGGAGAGAGAGATTGAAAAACAGACACTGAGAAAGAAAATGACATTAAATGACAGTGTTTTGAAGAGATGAGATATGGATTCGCTGTGGCTGGGTTAGAGGGAAACGGAGGGAGGGAGAAACGAAATGAGAGAGACGGAGAGAGCGACATTTTCCTTTCGACAGGTGTTCTCCCATGAGCAAATAAATGACCCAGAAAAGTCAATAATGCATACTTTGTGCCCTACACCTGTGGCTGCACGTGGGTGTGTGTGTTTGTGTCACTTAACCACTAAGTGGTTTCGAGCCTCTAGACACAGACAATGGTAGCGTGACCCCATACCTGAGGCAAAACCACAACAGTGTAATATGTGAATAACACGCCATTTAGTGGACGCTTTAATCCAAAGTGCTTTACTGCACCGTGGAGCGCATATGTTTTTCCAATGGGAACTGAACCCCTAATCCTCACGTCCCCCTTGCCCCTCTGTCTTCCTCTCCAAGTCAGTTCGGTGACTCTTTAAGCAGCCATGACAATGGAGGGATGAATGAAAATTGGGGGGATGGATGGATTGTCTAATCTAATCTAATCTTAAATGTATGGACAGATCGCGGGGGGTCATGGGGGTCGTGGAGGGATAGAATTTACCCCAGTCAATATTGAGGCGGGAGGCAGGGGGGGAGGGTAGAGGCCGTCATTTGAGTGAGCAAATTAAATGAACATAATCTCTATGGGTCCCTTGTCGACCTTTCCGCCTCCTTTAGTCTTATTCTTTCGTTCATTCTTCCTCCCGCTGCCCCTGTCCCTCCTTCTCTCCTGGTAGCTGGCCCACATCTGCGAACGCTTGGATTTAAATCTTGTTGTGGTCTGTGTAGAGGGGATTGTCGGTTAGCCGTGGGTCACGCGAGAGTTTGTGAGCTCTCTCTGTGTGTGTGTTTGTGTGTGTGTGTGTTTGTGTGTGTGTGTGTGGCAAACCAGTGACAAACCCCTTTTGTTTCTATAAAGACGTTTGCCTTGGACGCGGCAATGACAGCTGCAGCGCAACTGACAGAGAAAGAGAGAGAGGGAAGGGAGGAGGAAGGGGAGAAGGAGAGGGAGGGAGCGGAGTTAAAAAGAAAGAGTGGAGTATTTAGCGTGTTTGACATGCAGGCCACGGGCGGCTCTCAGCAACAGTTGAGAGAGAGAGAGAGAGAGAGAGAGAGAGAAAGCTCCCTCCCCTTGTGATTATTGAAAATGCGTTTCTGGGCAAAGGACTGAGTGAGCGAGTCGCAGAGAAGGAAGGAGGGAGAGAGAGAGAGAGAAAGCAGGCGTGCTTTGGTTGAGATCAGCCAAGCTCTGCCAGACTGCTTTAAACAAACACTCAGACTGGCTGAAAAAGGGAAGAGCAGAGGAGAAGAGGGAAGAACGAGGAGGAGGAGGAACGCCACAACTGGCACTGGGAAGCCTATAACTTGGGATAACAAGAGAAAAACAAGGTGGCTTAAAGTTCTCTGCTTCTGTTCCGGGGCCGCGGGTTGCCATGTTTGCCGGTATCCCCCCCGTCTGACCGACTGGGTGGCTATTCAGAGTTTTTGTGTGGCATCCTGAAGGACCCGACAGCACCCCCTCCCCTCCTATTTTTTTTTTTTTTTTTTGTGCACAGCCCCCTTTCCTTTTGGCCTCTCGCGCTCTCCCTCACACACACTCTCTGACACACACACACACACACTGGTCTCCCCCAGCCGGATTGGGTTTCAGTGAAGGCGCAGACGGGAATGCACAAGTGGAGACTGTGAATATCACCGACTTTTTTGTGTGTGTGTCTATCTCTTTTCCATATTGTTTTACACCAGCGGCCCACTACTACTACTACTACTACTAGTTCTACTACTACTCCTGCCGGACAGTGGAATTGTGGTTTAACTGGGAAACCTGGGAAAACAGAAGAAGGAGGAAACTGGAGTGAATAGAGGCAGACTTCCGTGTGTGCATACAGCCTAGACTGTTGCTTTGGGGGAAAAAAAAAAAAAGACAGCTCATTATTGATAAGCCTCTTTCTCTCCCGTTGGCTAACAGTCCCACCCCCTCTCTCTCTGCCTCCCTCCCTCCCTCCCTCCCTCTTCCTTTCTTTTTTCTTTCTTTGACTCTCTGTATCATTTCACTCTCTGCGGACAGTGTTTTTGTGCTCTGAAGGGGGGAGGCGGTTTGCCCCTGGAGAATTAGGAGTGGATTACAAAGCTGTGATGAATGTAGCCATCTCACACTGCTAGCCCCTTCCATTTCGCTCGCCACACCGGACCTGGCAACAGTGACAGGGAGAGAAAGTGAGATATTATATTCTGCCGGCCTGAAGAAAAGCCTCACCTGGGTTATATTATAGCCTTTTAATTCATTCCTCTCTTTCATTTCCTCCCTTGTTTGGAGAAGAGGATTTTTAGCAGAATGTTGCTCGCTGTTCAGCGTGGGATAATCGGCTGCATCCCGGTATTCAGTTGATATTTTTTGGTAACAGGCAAAATCCTCCCCTGCACAACTCCCTCTCTCTTTTATTCTCTCTCTCTCTCTGGCTCCACGCCCCCTCTTAACACCCTCCCTCCCTCTCTATCTCTACTTCACTCCCCCACGCCTGTGTCTCTCTCTCTCTCTCTCTCTCCGTCTCGTGTTTTTTTTTTTCGGGAGAGAGGAAACCGGCATGATTGGAGCACTTCCTGTGTTTTAATACCAGCGCAGGAAACAGAACAAACGGAGCTGAATTCAAACAAAAACACCAAGAGAGAAAAGAGGGAGGGAGAGAGAGAGAGAGAGAAGGGACGAGTGAGTGAGAGAGAGAGGAGACAGAGGGAGGGGGGGAGTGAGAGAGCGAGAGAGTGAGAGGAAAAGAGGGAGATTTTTTTAGCAGCTGCAAACCATTTCAGCTGTGTAGTGGCCTGAGAACAGAGACTGGGAGAGAAAGAGAGAGAGAGCAAAGCAAGGGAGCCCACACGCCTGAGAGAGAGAGAGAAAGAAAGAAGAGGAACTGGGATTGCGTGGCACTATGTTTTATTCTCAGTAAGGAGTCGGGAGCGAGAGAGAGAAGACGGCGAAGAAAGAGAGAAAGGGAAGGGAGCGTGTCCTAGGATTGTCTGCTGCAAGAGAGAGGGTGGTAAAGAGGGAACGAGGGCGCCTGCAAGGCAGAGCTTGGACTGGAGCTGGGAGGGCTGTCTGGGTCTTTGCCCTCTGGATACAGTCCCACGACTCACTGCTCTGCCCTGCCTGCCTGCCTGGTCCAGGCTCCAGCCCCCAGCCCCCCTCACTATCTACCCCCAGATGCCCTCTTCCTCTCCAGCCTCACCCCCTCCAGGACCCTGCCTGCTTTGGATCTACCGTACCACCTCTCCCCTGGAGCTGTGGATGATCTGAGGACGAGACGGAAAGAAAGGGGAGATAAAAGAAGGTTGAAACATTGACAGGCATTTCTTCACACTGTCGAAAAACGGTCTGCTTTTCTCTTTGTTCTGGTTTTAGTTTTTTACGTGCAGTTTTTTTCTCCAAATACTTGACTTGCCTTGTGTGGATGATGGAGTTGACTTTGTTTCACTAATAATGACTGTTATGATGGTGATGAGATGTCTTAGACAAAGATTAGGGTTCTTCCTGCAGGCATGAAGTCCTGATTCTTTGTGATGGAAGCAGAAGAGAGAAAGAAAGAAAAAGAAAAGCAGTAGACTGCAAGAACACACACAGGACCACTAAGTGGCAATGACTTGGTTTCTGAAGGGATTTCTATTTTCATATTGCTCCAGTTGTGTTTTCTTGCCTCAAACAGCTCTCAAGGATAGACATTTTCATTATTCCTGGATCTCTCATTTCGTGGATCTTACATCTTCATTCATTTTTTTTTATCAAATAAACATTTCTCTTGAACAAAGGAAGATGAAAGTGAAACAAAGCCATGGGGGATTGTACTTTCCTATTTTTCTCACCCCACGCAGCCTTTCTTTTATATAACAGAGAGTGGGTTTTCTCACCTTAAAAGGAGACTTTTACACTTCCCTGCCTGCCTCTCACTGAGACTGTTGAAGTTGTCCAAGCCCTCTCTGCCTTTTCCTGTTGTGCCACAGAGAGGAGAGGAGACCGGAGAGGAAGGAGGCAGGAGCTTGGGGAGAGCGAGAGAGGAGTCAGGGAGAGACTTGCTGTACGTGAATATGGAGGAGACAGCAGTGCTCAACCTTTATGAAAGCAAAACAAAGGGATGTTATCTGCAGGGCACTCACTTCACCTCGGACTTTGTACTTCTCAGAGAGATGGTGACAGTTTCTTTCCCTTCCTCCCTCTGTTCAACCCTCCACCTCTCCCTCATTCCTAACAGTCTTTCAAATAAACAGAGCTGGTGATTAATATGTTGCCGAGGGGGAGGGCTGTCTCTCTCACTCCCTCACTGATGCCACACAGCATCTCAGAAAGACCAAGGAAATGCACAACTGTTGAGGTGACATAGCCAAGAACTCAACACACACCTTGAATGATATTGTGGATTATAAAACTTGGAATATTTTTTAGAATGTGAAACTTTTGGGATTGTTTAAATGCAGCCACTTGGACTAATGTTTGATATTGTGGATTATTGTACTGGGAACGATTGATGGTAAAGGAACTAATTTCCCACTAAGACCCGCTTTTTGTGTAGTGTTATCTATTTCATTTCTCTAACTGACATGCCCCTTTGAAGGACCACTGCAAGGTTTCCACGCCTGCCCCTTTAAATCACAACCACAACAGGGTTTCTGTGGCTGCCCAACAGAAGTTAAAAGGGCAGGATGGGTAAGCCCCTGAGCCGCCCGGACTGCCTGAGGCAGAACCCTCGCTGCCTGGGGAAAGGTGATGAGGACGAGGCCTACATAGAGGACTGCTACGTCCCCCAGCGATCTATTTACGACACCATGCGCATCAATGAACAGATTGACCAGGGGACCAAATTGAGTCAACCCTCCAGGAGCACCCTAGGTTCCGGTGGGGAGGTTAGAGGAGAGGGAAGTACACTTTCTAGCAACGGCACCATCGGAGCCGATATAGGCTGTGTTTTTGTCTCCAGGAATGCAGATAATGCTGGTGGAGTGAAGAAACTGGATGAGAGGGTGATCTTTGATGCCTTAAAGCTAACTGGTGATCTGCAGAGCATGTCACCACCGGTTGGCGTCGTAAGTTCAGGTTTGCCTATTGCCCCCTCTTCATCTGGCTCTGGTGGTGTGGCCGCAGTGGCCAAAAGACGGCACCAGGGTGGTGATAAGAAGGACAACCCCAACCGTCGCTCTTGGAAAGCCTTCATGCCCCCCAGTTTTCCAGAATTTGCAGAGAGACTAGAGTTCTCACCTGGGGAGGGAGCAGAGAAGCGTCTGTCTGGGGCAGGGATTCCTCTGTCTCCTCTACAGCCCCTTCCCTCTCACCTCCCCCCATCCACCCCTACCTCCTCCACTCCTCCCTTACCTCCTTATACACCTTCCCCTCTTTCGTCTGCTCCCCACACTCCTCCCGTCTCTTCCTCGCCTTCTTTGACACCCACTGTAAGCCCTGTGCCTCCTCTCCAGCCGCATCCTCTCAGCAGGCAAAAACAGCTTCTTCCTATGCTACAGAAGCAACACAAACAGACTCATGCACTGCCTTCACCGTCCAAAGAACAGCTACCTGCCTTTAGCCAGACCCAGACACCCCAGGTTTCTGGAAATACACCACAGCAGAGCCCCAGTACATCTAGACAGATAGAGAGGAGAAGGGAGGAGCACAGACGAACTGCTATCTGTCCCAAAGCTGGAATCAGACAGATCCCAGAGGAGCCTGTTGAGTTAACCAAGAACTCAGACTCAGAGAGGGACTCCCCTCTTTTGGAGCAGGACCAGGGGGACAACACCCCTCTCATCCCACCAAAACCGGTCTTTTGTCCCCCTACCAAGGCCCGCACCTGGCCCCGCAGTATGACAGGCGGGAAGAGAACCCAGGTGGGCCTGAGACATAACTTCCCTATGCTCCCCCCTTTGCCTCCCCTAATGGGTGAGGATAGTGACATGGATGAAGAGTCTCTTTATCTTCTAGACCCCCCATCTCCGTTCTTGCAGGAGGAGGAGGGGTTGGTATATGGTGGTCTGCCTCTCTCCCCCTGTATCAGTCAGGAGGGAGGTGAAGAGGGACTACTCGGCTGGGGTGCTCAGGGCGGTGAGCTCAGAGAACGCACAGCTTCTGAGCTCAAGTTCGAGGAGGACGAACGCAGGATACTTGAAGAGCTTGAGGATGACGAGCAGGAGGAGGCCATGAAAATGATTGAGGAGGAGGAGGAGACAGGGAAAAAAGAGAGGGATAAAGCAGAGGAGGAGAGAGCTCAGAGAGAGGAAAGAGAATGGGAGGCAGTTCTTAAACTAGAGAATAGAGAGATTATTGACCAGTCTTGGGATAGGGAAACACTGGAGTCAGAGAGCTGGGATTTAACAGGCTCCTCGGGACATTGGCCTCTATTGACTCCCCCAACAGGGTTCGGAGGCCCCGGGGCCCCTAGTGCATCACCCTGCCCTAGCTCAGGGGCTGGATCAGATGACCTCTTCCTAGAGCTGGAGAGGCAGTGTCAAGAGGAAGGGGAGGAGGGAGAGGAGATGAGTGTAGATCCTGAGCCACTTGATCCCTACAGCCTTCCTCGTTTGGAGGAAGAGGTAGAGGAGACAGAGGGAGAAGCCAAGACTGCCTGGGTAGATTTTGAGGGCACTCTTCCTCTGGATGCAGTTAACAGGGTAGAGCCTGATAGCATTGAGCCAGGCTTAGAGGATTCTACAACTGACACAAATTTAAATGACTCTGAGCACATAGAACAAGCTCTCTCACAGATTACACACTTTGACTCAATGCGAGCACGAGACCATGAAAATGAACATGGTTTCATTGATGAACAGTGTGATGTTGAGTATGATGAGGAGGAGGAGGAAGAGCAGAGTTACCTAACCGACTCTCTTCTTGAACGCCTCCCGGAGTCAGACTCCAGTGGAGTCCACATGTCCCAACCAGACAGAACTGGTCTTAGTGACATGACTCAAACAGACTGTGAGCAGGAGAGACCTGCAGAAACAGAGACGGACCTGGATAGTGGAGCATCGTCTGGTCGTGATGGCGATGAGGGGGAGAACATCGAGGAGGAGGAGGACGAGGAGGAGGAGGAGGTGGAGGTCATTCAGAAAGCCTCTTCTCCATCTCGCAGCCCTCTGAACCCTTATGCTGAGGAGGAGGAGGAAGAGGAGGAGGTGGAGATTGTGGAGGAAGGAGAGGTGGAGGAGGAAGGGGAGTTAGGAACAGAGTGGGATGTGTGTGACCAATCTGAGCCAAGTTTGGACGGTAGTGAGGAGGCTCTCGTGGACCGTTCCCCGGAGCCTCCGCACACAGATGAAAAAGACATCGACAGTGAATGTACACAGGATGTTGATGTTCAAACTTCCTGTCAAGAAGACGCAGTCTCCTCAGAGATTAGCGATGTTGCCATGGAAATAACTTGTGACACCGAAGGCACATCGTTTGCATCAGAGACTCTGGATTCTGTTGTCCCCACAGACGTAGCCTCAGGTCTGGACATGTCCGGACAGGACGCCGATCAGGGAACTACAACAGCAATGACAACCAGCACCCCTAAATCAGACTCTGTTCCTCTCATACACCCCCAAAATACAGACTCGGCACCCCCTTCCCCTCCACCTCAGTCACCTTCTAAACCTGACTGTCAGGGTGCAGGGTTAGAGAGCAAAGACTCAGAGGCCTTTGTGACCTCTGACAGTTTTGTTTACTTGGCTGTGTCTGCGCCTCCCCAGTACCCCAGTGACTGTCCCCCCTCTCCGCTTGAGGACTCCATCCCCCCCAGTCCCATCCCCAAACCTCCCTGCTGCCCAGACCCAGAGGAGGAGGGCACCTTCCTATGCTCTGATAGCTTTGTCTACCTGGCGGCCCCTGAACGGCCCCAACCCGGCCCCTCAGATGGGGGCTCGGCCTGCGAGGATGCTCAGGAGCTCGACTTGGACTCGTACTCTGAAGGGACCCAGTCTGGGATGGATGGGGTGGAGTTTGTCCTAGGCTCTATGACCGGGGACAGTGACTGGGAGTCTGACGGCTCTGCTCTGGACCCTCCTCCATTCATGTCCAGAGACCAGGCCTGGGATCAGCTAGAGCCAGGCCTGCTACAGAGCCTATTTACCCAGACAGAGACAAGCCAGGCCCAGGCCTACAGGCCCCAGGGAGACGGGCTTCAGGCAGAGGTTATGGCATGGGACACAGAGCCCCTCTCTGGATCAGAAAGGGCAGAGAATGAATCGACTACTCCGTTGCCGTGTTCAGACATTGACGCCGAGGCAGAGGTATACTCACTGATTTTCATTGTTTTTTAGTCCTTTTGTATAACAGAAGTAATTGGTGGCCATAGAAGCCCATATAATATTGGTTATTGGATGTAGGCCTAGCATGAAAATAGACAAATACAGAGATTCATAAAGACAAAGGAAATATAGGGAGCTCTGTATTCTGTTGGAAGTAAATGTATTTAGTTGAGGCTACTGTGCAGCTGGTATAGCATGAAAAATGCAATTGAGTGAGGTGCGGTAAACAGTGAATGTAATGGTGCAGACATACAGTAACATGGGAAAAGACATACAAAGAAAGAGCTTGGAGAATCCATCTGGGACGTGGCTTACTTAAGCATTTTTATATTTATATTTAGTAGATATTCTAATCCAGAGTGATTTACAATAGGCACAACAGTGGAATGCAAGGGCCAGAAGTACAGTGCCAACACAAGAGAATAAATTAAACAGAAACCACTGTAACCCTGCAATATTGATCTCTGCACAATAAAGCAAGTGGCCTAATAAGAGAGGATTGCTAGTTAAAGAGTAAGCACCAAGCAAAGCTGTATTTTTAGCAATGAATGCATTGGATGTGGACATGCATGAGAGAGGATATACTTGACATAAACATAGCTTGGGAGTGGACACGTACAGAGGCATAGCATGGAAAAAGAATCAGGTCAGGTAGCTAAGCGTTGAGTGTAACTGATGTAGACATAGCATGGAAAATGCATCTGTGTGGGGGAGGGAGGGGGTAAGTTATGTAGACGCCATAATTAGCTAGTTGTGTTTCAGTAGTAGGGCTTTAAATGATTGCAATATGATGCTCAGAGGGGGGTCTGGCTACTTATGGGAAACTACCCTCAGGGTCACTCACTATGTGTGTGTGTGTGTGTGTGCATCCATACATGCGCATACTAAGTTCATGGGTCTGTGCCAATCTACATGCCTATGTTTGAGCTTGATCACTTATTTGTTTGTGTGTGGCTGAAAGAACGGTATGTGCTTGCAGGCTACTAAGAATGTTGATCTCAAGTGCAGAGTTTACACCATCAATGTCAAGGGCACACAAACCGCTATTGTCGTGTTTACACTGTCTGTACAGTATATAGGGTGAAGGATGCACCGCTTCCATACAAAGTCATGGGTGTTTACATATCCTATTTGTTTGTGTACATGCGGGTCCTGATCACAGGCCTAAGCAGTAGAGTTCAAAGTTTTCCATCTGGGTTAAATAATTTGTGTAAAAGGTCAGTGTTTGAGGAGGCAGTGTGTTTGTATGTGGAGCGGGACTTCTGGATGGCTTTCACTGTTTGGGTTGATTTGGTTTCGGAGAATGTAATCAGTGTCATAATATACCGGCAGTGTTACTGCTGCATACAGATAGGGATCTCAAATGGATATTCTATAAATACTGCAAGATTGGTTCGCCTTGGAACTGACAGAGAGGTCTATCAATGCGATTACAATAGACTGCGTGTCAGACTAGTCTCTGCATTCAGTATCTTGTCTTCAACTTAGTATGCTTGCGTACTGTCACTATCCTCCCATCTTCTTACTGTGTGTGCGTTTGAGTGTGTGGTCTGCATGCAAAGGTGTGTTTATGTATATGAGTGTATCTCATTGTGACAGTGTGTTTGACAGCCTGTCGTGCCTCCTCTGAGGCCCTGCTGTGACTCAATGTCTGTTTTTGGGCAGCCCAGATTTTGCCTTATCTGAACCCTGTGTTTGTTTCAAAGGAGTATTAAGTTGCTCACAGACTCTGAACTTGGCTCGTTTTTGCAGTTTCCGCACGCATGGTAGCAGACAGAAATATGTAAAAAATGATAAAGCAGATAAAGAAAAAAATAAAATTACATCTTGTCAGTTGAAATAAGAAACCAAGGGTCTTATTAAAAAATCGAAAACAAAACTATAACAGAAACTAAATGAAAACTAGAAGGCACTCGGTAGAATGCATTTGTCTTCCCATTTTGATGTTTGGAAAGAAAGCATGTGAATGCAGTGCTGTTTAGCAGCTGAAGTCCTGGATGTTGGACCTTGCCACCAGGACTTGACCAGAGCATAATAATTAGGGATAAAAAAAATGATAATTGTCTAATTGCGGAAATTCCAGATGCAAATGAAAATCTAATCAACTGATCCTTGGGCCAAGTGCTATCTGTCCACTAAATTTCAGTCAAATCAACGAGAAAACAGCAGGCAGAGAAACTCAATGATTTCTCATCGGTGCACATTGTCATCATGACCAAGCAAAATGTGTTTGGGGTGGCTGCTGATGTGCCTGATTCCATACTGCCAATGGGAAGTGCTGGTCCTCCTCTATTACATTATAGTCTCCATCAGGCACTGTTTGCTTGGCCTGACCGGTCACTCACAATTCATTTACTGTACTCTGTATGTGTGCGTGTGTGTGTTTATGAGTGCATGTGACTATATGTCTGTTTATAAGTTAGAATGTGTGTGTCTCTGTTGGAGTGTCTGTGTTTTAGTGTCTTTATGTGTGTGTATGTGTGTGCATGCGTGTGTGTGCGTACCTTCCCTGCAGTCTCGGCCTCTCTGGCCCCAGTTTAATGTAATCAGATGTCTTGTCCACTCAGCCTTAGATCTAACAGGAGAGAATTACAACTGTGCTGCAGATGGGCTGTCTGTAGGGCGAACAACATCAGGCTAGATTAGCAAGAAAATGAGCTTTCGAAAGTTCAAAAGAGGAAAGTTTTTGAAGGATAGCAGAAAATGAGGGTAGAATATTTTTGTCATGCCTTCTTTTGGTGTGGTCTGGATGCATGGAAAGACAACACTTTCCTGCATGTTAATAAAAACATTGATTTTGGAGACACTTTGCCATTGCTAATGATGTGTGGCATTATATTATGCTGGCCACTGGTTGAAATCTCATTTCCCATGTCAAAAATACCAGAGGCAGCAAAGCTTTTGGATTATTTTAGGCTACAAAGTTGCTTTGAGAACACTGACCTCCTCCTAGAAAAAGATTTACATCGTGAAAATTAAAAAGTGTTGATTTCCAAGCTTGGTAGGTAAATCAGTGACTAAAACAGACTGGTGCCTTTATATTTTTTAAATATTGATTGATGAGGGTAATGAACTTTGTTTCCCAAATGGATATTTAGGGAAAAGTCCTTTGGAAATGGACCCTTCAGTTTTTGTTTACTTTTCTCAAAAGTGACGCATGCACTTTTGTCGTGTGATGAAATCCCCTCTCTTCACCCATGCAGTCTCATGCCCTCCCTCTCCCTAACTCTCTCACTCTCTTCCTCTCTCTTTCCCTCCCCCACATCTCTCTCTCCTCCCCCTCTTCTCCTCCATGCTTGGATGGTTTTGTTGCTGAGATAAGGAGGTGAGAGGTAAACACTGTGGGTCTGTGTTGGGGGGAGCTGCCTTTGCCAACATGGCTACACAAACAGTGTGTGAAGTTGTTTGGGGAATATAAATATAGATATTAGATAAGAATGTGCCAGGGCCAACACTGGGCTGGACTCTGTCGCCTGTGGGCAGTCCTGTCTGTCGCTCTCTGTCCTGTCTGTGTCTCGGTCTCTCTCTCCCCTCTGTCACCATCTTGAAACTGCCTGCCTCTCTTCTTTCTTTTTCTGTCTTTCTCCATCGACCTCTCTTTCCTCTCAAACTCTGTCTCTCTTGCTATCTCTCTCTTTTTATCTTTCGTCCCCTTCCCCTCTTCTGCTCCAGCGCGCAGCCAAAATATACGCTAAAATAAACACCAGACACCAGGCCATAATTGTCAAGTTGAGATGCCAGTAGGAATCCATTGAAAAGGGGCGAGAGAGCGCAAGGTGTGGGGAGAGACGGAGAGAGAGAGAGACATTGACAGAGAGTTGAGAGAGACAAAGAAACGTGAACCAGACAGGCACAGAAAGAGTTGTGACAGGCGAGAGAGGGAGGTTTGGGTGGAGGAAGCTATTGTTTGTATGGAGTAACACCTTCTACTACGATAAGGCTTTGGTACAATGATAAGAGCGCTAAATTGGCAGGCAGACATAAGCAGAAGGTCTTTGGATTAATGCGGAGCTCATTTTAAGGCATAGCTTGGTGTGTGTGTTTGTATGCGTGCCCGCACAAATGCATGGGACCAAAGCAGACAGACAGACAGATGGACTAGCTTAGCATGCTGTTTGATGAACTGGGGAGGGGGTGAGGACAGACAGACTGACCGACTGCCATATATACACAGACTGAGAGGCAGGCAGCTCTGAAATTGTGTGTTTTAATCATGATTCATTAGCATTTGTTGTTTCCTTTTGCAGCTAAAGGGTATCTGCAGGTCCTTAAAAAAAGAGTCTGAACAAGTCAAATGATCTAAGGCCTTAAAAGTATTAAAATGCAGTAACAGCTTTCTTGCAGCTGCGGTCCACTCTTAGATTAATACACAACAAGGTTAGTATGCAATGCAATATGCAAAACATGTTTTTTCATTATATCTGCTTGACTAAAAAAATTGGACTTCATACCCCTTAATTATTACTGTAATTTCCTGTTGTCCTTTTTCTTGTACTGCCCGTTTATAGTTTCAGGACTTTCATTAGCTATGTTCAATTGGAAATAGGCTGGTTTTGCAGCTTTATGTTTTTATTTTGGTTTTTAAATCGTTATTGAATTCAATTGCAGGTAACAGTTCTTAAAAAGTCTTAGCTTTGGCTTTCTGAAACCTGCAGATACCCTGTGTTTCTCCCAATGCATCCCTAATAGAAGATAGAATAGTAGGAACAAATGGGGAGAGAAGGAAGAGGCATTGAAAGACAGAGATGTTGAAGCAGAGATAGAGAGATGGGTAGAGAAAGAGCCAGGTGGCTACCGGTCCTGTGGCTCAGACAAGTGTGTTTTGATTGATATGATAATGCTGGTTCTGAACGACTGCCTCCTGGATAAACCCGTGAAAGAGGAAGAGAGGAGGAGGGGGGTGGGGGGGATGGGTACAGAGAGTTGGGATGTGTTCAGGAACACAAAAAAGCATCAAAGCAAAAGCAGGAAGATGTTGATCTCCTGCTAGGAATTAATGTAGTTGTAGTTAAAATGTAAAATGCTAAAATATCTGAAGCCTTTCTCAATTACAGTATTTCAGTATAGTAGTTTTGCCTATGAGCCTACTGCTGCATCTCTCTCTCTCTCTCTCTCTCTCTCTCTCTCTCTCTGTCTGTCTGTGATATCAGGAACACTACAAAGCGCTGAAGAAATGAGATATGAATGCCTTTCCAAGAAACCTCAAATCTGGGGAAAAATACTGAAAAATCATATATTACTCTCTCTTTCTCTGTCTCTCAGGGAGCTGATTAGGAACACAAAAAACAACACGAAATGGGGAGAACAGTAATTCCATGAAGGAAGGAATAGGATGAGCATGTCAAAAAAATTTAAAAATCACACCCCTGAGAGAGAAAGAGAAGTAGATTGATGGAGGGACAAAGAGGGGGGGGAGAAAAGAAGGGATTAGAGGATAGAAAGGTTTGGGCCACCATGCTTTGAATGCAGTCTGCATTTGCATGAGATTTGTATGTGTTTGTTGAGTTTCAAATAAGGACACTGGTTCAAATAGGATTTATTAACCCAATAACCCCCTTTTTATCCCTGCGTCAGCGATTGGTCAGTCCTTGCTGCCAATATTACTTTCTACAATGGAGGTTAGTGTGAAAATAGATTCCTTCCCTCTCCTTCCTTTCCTCCCTCCCTCCCTTCCTTCCCTCCCTCATTCCATTAAAAGGGAAATGAGGGAGTGAGGAAGGACAAGGGATGAAAGACAGGAAGAGAGCGAAAGACGAAGGCAGAGGCAGGAAGAGAGGGAATGGGGCGAGTGAGGAGTGGGGGGGGGGCTGAAGGAGGAGAGAGGGAGAGAGAGCTGACAGAAAGGCTGATAACTGTGTTGTCACTGGTTGGAATGAAATGAGATTACTGCCATATTTCTCTCAAGAGAAACTTTAGCCTTGGCACAGAATATTCAGCGATATGGTGTTTCATCTTTCTACTGGATTTCTATTTATTGGTCATATAAATCCCATTCATTTCTAATGGGAGATTATTGTTCCTGCCTTTCTGCTGCTTTTCTGTTTTCTTAATCACATCTCTGTATGTTTCACCCTCTGTACAATGCAACTGCGGCATGACTGTAGCTTCAGAAACACTTTGAACATGCACCAGTTTTTTGTAGGACCACCTGCTCTTTCCGTGAAATAGACTGAATCCACGTGAAAGTATGGAAATCATACAGGGGGACGTAGATGATTGGGGGGGGGGGGGGGGTCAGTGTAGAGAAAGACTTTTAAGCCTCGAGACAAATGAGATAATGATTGTGCAAAAGGAGGTGTAACTCAATATTAGCAAAGTATTCCTAATATTTAGAAAACTCGGTTTATCTTGTTAAGTGGCACAGTAGTCTATTGCTTCGTGTCTCATGAATTCTCCATGGGTTAGTGCATATTTTTCAAGTCCTGTCCTGTAATACTTAGTATGGGCAGCATCCTACATGCCTTCAAAATGTAGGTTGGCTTAATTTGTCAGCATTTGTTGTGTGAGATACAAATTGTGATTGTTTTCTTAACGGCATGTTTTGTTTTTCCCTGGATTTTTCCTGTGTGTGTTCATGTTCAAGTTATTAGTTTGTTACACAAGACATGCTGCAGTGACATTAGCAGTTAATGGCAAGCTGCCATGTTTGTAGGTGGTTTCATTAGTAGAAACCAGAGCTCTGCCTGTGTGTGTGTGTGTGTGTGTGTGTGTGTGTGTGAGGGGGAGAGAGAGAGAGAGAGAGAGAGAAAGAGAGAGAGAGAAAAGGAACTGGATGTTCCTCATCTGTCCTGATTAAGGAGTTGATTGTCCTTGGGTGATGTTATGGACACGCATCATGAAAACAACTATTCTTTTTCCTCAGCGTCATTAGCTTGGCAGGTAGCATGGCTGCAGATATAACACCCACACATGTACAGTAGACATACACTCACTGTTCAGTTCAGTTGAAATTTTCATTGCTTCTCCATAGCAATTTGGTTTGCAAACAGGCTTTAAAGACACAGTAAAGAGCACCTTGTTATTTACCAGAGCTTCCTAAAGTGGGGTCGAGGAAAAGGGCAATTTCACTATTATTTCAGTCTGTAGACTTCAGCACAATGAAAGCACTGTGAGACTGACTGTTCACTGGCCCCAGTGTTACCTCCCCGCCTACAATATAGACAGTTATGTAATTATGTACAAATCTAACAAAATATCTTCTCAGATGGCGTTACTAAGTACAAAATCGTATCAAATTGGGGTTCGTGGACTAATGCAGATCTATTTTTCCTTGACATGAAAAAGTTGGGGAACTCCTGTTATATTCCATACAAAGAAAGTGCCAGTTGGTTAGTCACTCACTCACACATGTTTAAAAAAAATCATTCACATGTCGTTACACAGAAACATCACAGTCATATGTGAGTGCTTCACACTCACACACAATATTTGATCTGATGTGACATGAATGAGAGAACTTGGACCCATGCCTCAGTATTTGGTAAGAGCCTGTGGTCTCTGCACTTGATGGATGCTGCTCATAGTTAGATGTTACCCACTCTTTGTATTAAATGTGTTAAGGAGTAAAGGTTTCCGCTGCCTTCTCTGTATCAGCCTCTAGCAGACTTCCACTAGCCACACTGGCCAGTGGATTTCACTTTGATGTTTCACTGACCCCAAATTAGTTTTTGTATGCTATAAATCTTTTTATTTAATAGTGAAAGTGCTATACTTGTCAAGTGATGCTGATGTGGCTAATCAGCCATGGCCAAAAAAACACTTAGAAAAACCACTTAGAACTAGGCAAATATATTATGTTCTTGAAAATGGCTGCAGAACAGCATGAAGAATATATATTCATTCAACTTCCCTGGCACTTCAGCAGGCTCACAAGTTCAGAAATTCAGGTCACTGTCTCAAGAGCAAATTCATATTTTCGCCTAAGTTGCTTATCAATATAAAGTGCACTCCTCTCATTTTATCACCTGAATTTAAAATGATTGCCTTCAGTCTTTAGCCAGATCTGCCCGTCACCTCCATTCCCCAGGCCTGAGCCAGATCTAGTTTCATCACAATGTTTTCATCGTCTATCCAAACTGAACTGCGGCTGAAGTGAGAAAGCCAGTGTGGGCTTGTGGTCCAGATGGAGAGACGGAGGATGGGAGAGAAGAGAGGCAGCTGTGGTTTGGAGGGCAGCGAGACCAAGAGCAGAAAGTTAGGGGAGAGGGATGAGTGATGACGTGAGGAGATGAGGAGGAGGAGACGAGTAGGAGTAGGGAGAGGAGGGACCGACGATGACAAGCATGACACTGGTAGCTAAGTTAATCGTGTGTGCGTGCGTGTGTGTGTGTGTTTCTGTGCCGGCTGAGGTGGGGAAGAATGAGAAGTATGTCGGACATTTTCCAAAGCTCTGGTTTAATGGATTCGACCACTCCAAGCTAGAGAGAGAGAGAGAAAGACAGAGGCTCAAAGACATAGAGAAAGAAAGGGAGGAGGGAAAAGTAGAGACAGACACAAAGAGAGCAACAGGGAGAGGAAGAGAGACAGAAAGACAGAGGAGAGAGAGGGAGAATCGAAAGAACAAGTTCATGCAACCTATGACACATTTATATACATCCCAACGTACGTATGTTTAGCTGTGAATGGGTGCACTTTCCATATGTTTCCCTTTCTCTTCCTCTAAATTTCTGACACACACACACACACACACACACACACACACACACACACACACAGTGTGTCCAGGATAAGGCGCAGGGTGGAGCGGGTCATGGCTACAGCTCATTGTTGTTCTGGCCGACAGACTTCCTGTTCCAAGCAGCAACGACGCCCATCACCACAACACAGCTGTGTCCAAACTGGACTGGGACACACACACACACGCACACACACACAGACGCATACACAAACTCTTCTATTCATACTGTATTCTTTTACATTTATAACTATATGCACACATACGCACACACACACACACACAGACAAAGCCTTGGCATGGAGAACCTGTAGTTTGACGCCATATTTAATCCAGATGAGCAGAAGCCTGTAAACCCTTTGATTACGCCTCACTGCAAAGGCTCAGCCTCAGAAACACGTTCCAGCCCAACCACTTCCAGGTGATCTACAAGACTCACTCAACTAGTGTGTCTGCAGGTCCTTGAGAAGCCTCACCACGTCATAAATCCAAATCCAAGGCCTTGAAATGTCTTGAATACAGATAAATATATTCCAAAAAGTAAACAGGGTAGTTTCTGTACACTGAAGAAGCCCAAAAAGTTTAGTTTTTCTTTTACAGTTGTCGCTATGAATTTGCCTAGATAAAGCCAAACATAAAGCCAAAATGAACGATTTTTAATTTTTCAAGAGCTCAGTGCCCTGAATTCATTGAAGGCTTAGAAAGATAAATATATTCCAAAAAGTCAAGAGGTGCAAGCCTTCAATGAATTCAAGGCACTGAGCTCTTGAAAAATTAAGCTGCTTCTCAAACTCATTTTGGCTTTATGTTTGGCTTTATCTTGGATAATTCATAGTGGAAATTGTAAAAAAATAAAGGCCTTATAAACTCTGTACTGCTTCTTTGAAATGAAACATAGTTAAATAGAAACTTTTAGACTTATTCGTTTTCTGAGCGCGCTACTTTACTAACTAGAGATCTGCCTTGTCACCCAGATGTATATCCTGCTAATACTACTGTTTCACTTTTCACGCTTATATCCGTGGTGAAAGTGGTCTTAAATTTCACTCTGACCGGCATTAAGCAGGATTAAATTTAACTTGCTGAAACGTGCGGACGCCCTGTGGAGCAGCGTCTCACTTCAGATCCACCGCTGCTCTGCTGGCTTCCTGTTTGTTGGAGGCGGTTGGGTTGATTTGACGGGGGATGAAAGACGATGGAGTCACTCTTGGTATTTAACACAAATACAGAAATCTTAGACATTTTAGGGAGAAATTGGGAGAAGGGAGGTATTCCTGCCGTATTAGACACAATAGTATGCAGTGGATTGTTTTTATTAGAGTATTTGGACGCCTGTAACAGTCTGAGCTTTCTTGCCATCTTCTTCTTAGCCATAGTAGTATTTCATTGAAACCCAAACCTACTAATTTTCTCATTTTCCCTCTCCCTGGCTTTTACTGCCTCCACTCTACTCTACTCCGTATTGTCACACCAGCTCTTTCCCCCCTCTGCTTGGATTTAGCAAAATCTGGTGTGTGTTTTTATGTGTGTATATGGATCCGCGTGTCTCTTTCTGTGTCTGCGTGTATGGATTTATATGCCTTTGCGTGTGCATGCGTACACAAAAGTGCATGTGTGTGTGTTTGTCCGCAAATGTGTGTGCGTCCTGAACGTGCATGTCTGTCTGTGTGTGTGTGTGTGTGTGTTTGCAAATATCTGTGTGTGTGTCTCTGTGTCTGTGTGGCCAGTGGGGTTTGGCTGCTGCAGCACTGTAAACCACCAGGCCTAATTCTCTTTCTCTGTGTGTCTGTTCTGTATGTCAGGGCTTCTCAAACGCTTTCATGTCTCCGACCCCCCAGATAGACGCACATTAGCGCCACAGACCCCCCCCGTTTGATCGGATTTCGCCCCAGGGACCCCCATATGGAAGATTTTTTTTGGTGGTGATTTACAGGGCTCCCACTGGTTAATGGAATTTCTGGAATATCGTGACATTTTTGGCGGTGGATTAGGGCATAGGGAGAGTCGGGGAATTTGATAAATTGTCTGGTGAAGGCAGGGAATATCAGAGTTACTTTACTATATACCAGATTGTATTTTCCAACTTGTTTCACACATTCTTTGCATTAGATTGTGGTTTTCAGCTGTTTTTCTCCACAGCGAGGCCAACTGTTTGCAGATTGTTTACTCCTTAAGAAAAACAACATTAACAAACCAGGAAGGAGCAAGATTTATAGGTCATGGGAGCGATCTGAATTAGTTATGGAAAGTCATGGAAAAGTCATGCACTTTTACATCAGGGCCACAGTGGGAAACCTGGACTTAGTGTTGAATTGTATAATTGTCTACACTGTACTTGAGGACATAACACTGGTGAGAAATTTAGAATAATTTTCATTCTTGAATTGGTAAAATGTCTCATGAATGAAATTCTATCTAAATTAAACTATTCCTCATTTTGCTGGGGACCCTCTGGAGCCGCCTTAAGGGCCCCTGCGGGACCTTGGACCCCGCTTTGAGAACCACTGCTATATGTAGTTGGATACAGATTTACTATGGAAAAGGAGCTGTATTGGCTTTGCTCTGTTTTTCAGCCAGGAAAAGTCAAGTCTGGTTGTCTTTAGTGTCGGATGGCTGCCTCTATTGTCATCACAAGATGGCTCCAGCCTCCACTGTGGCGTGTGTGTGTGTGTGTGTGTGTGTGTGTGTGTGTGAGTAATGTGGCTAGACAGGCGAAGTCGTGTGGGTGTGTGTGTGTTTGCTCTAAATGTGTGTGTTAGTGTGGGTTTGTGTGTGTATGTGCGTGGGTGTGGAGCTTGTGTGAGTTTGGGTGTGTTTGTGAGTGTGCATGCTGTATGTGTGATCAATTGAAGTGTGTATGTGTTCGTCTGGTTAGTGTCTCTGTGTGTGGGTGTGTGTGTGTGTGTTGTCGACTCAGCCTTTTCCAGCCAGCCCCTTACTCGTCGAACTCCCTAATCCCTGTAATCCCCCTCTCCCCCTCCTCGTTTTTCTCCTCCCTCCATCCCCGTCTCTCCAATTCCCTTCCTGTTTCACACTCCTCTCTTATCTCTTCTTTACATCCCTCTCTCTCTCTCTTTCATCTCTCTCTATCCAGTGGCTGCTGTGTGTACGCATGTGTGACAGTTAACTTCCATTTGTTGTCACACAGTCTGAATGTGCAGTATGTGTTAGACTGCTGCTTTTACGACTATCCTGCCTGCTGTCTACTTAAGCTTTCTTTCTTTCATTCTTTCTGTCTTTCATTTCTTTTTTTTTTATTTCTTGCTTTCTTGCGTTTTTTCATCCATCTATCCTTTCTTTCTTTCTTTCTTGCGTTTTTCTTTTTCTTGATTTCTTGTTTTTTTCTTTTTTTTATCCATCTATCCTTTCTTTCTTTCTTTCTTTAATTCATTTGTTTGTTCATTCATTCATTTGTTCGTTCATTCATTCATTCAATCATTCAGTCATCGATGCCAAGTGAATTAAACAAAATTGACCCTTCTGTTTGGAGAGAGTTAGTAGGCTGCATCCTGGTATATTTTAATGTTAATTCATGGCTGATTACATGAATCTAACCTCTCTCTCTCTCTCTCTCTCTCTCTCTCTCTCTCTCTCTGTCTCTCTGTCCGTCTCTCTCTCTGTGTCCCAGGCTGTGGAGAGAGAGCAGGTGGACAGCATTCAGCCCAGGCTGCAGCATGTCAACGCGGTTGGTCAGGGTCTGATCCAGAGCGCCGCCAAGCACACCGACACACAGGCACTGGAGCACGACCTGGAGACCACCAACCTCCGATGGAACTCACTCAACAAGAGGGTACGGCGGACTCTGTGTGTTTGTGTGTGCGTGTTCGTCTGACAGTATATAATTGTGAAAATCAACTTGAATAACTGGAGAAATGCACAAGTGTGCACGCAATTGCGCCTTGAACAGATTCAGTTTTGTTCAAATTCTCTTCCAAACTGCTTTCATGAACTCAATGAACAGTCCTCAACCCCTCCTTCATGAGAGCTCTCTCTCTTTTCCTGAAGTTATTGAGCTCATCGGCTTCGCTTCTCAGCTCACAACCGTCTCTTCTCTCCCCAGGTGGCGGAGCGAATCGCCCAGCTGCAGGAGGCCCTGTTGCATTGTGGGAAGTTCCAGGATGCCCTGGAGCCTCTGCTGAGCTGGCTGAGCGACACCGAAGAGCTGGTGGCCAATCAGAAGCCTCCGTCAGCCGAGTACCGGGTGGTCAAGGCCCAGATCCAGGAACAAAAAGTAAGAGAGGGATGGATGCATGGGTGGAAGGAAGGATGGAGGGACAGATGGAAAGAGGGAGTTAGGGAGAGAGGCACTGATCAGTCGCTCCTAACGGAATTTAACCTGCACATGTAATAACACAAATGGTTAACAAACAGCATTAATACATAACTGTGAGAGGTAATGCATAGAATATAGATAATAATCAAACAAATGGCACAATAAGCCTCCCTATAGGATGACAACGGGTGTGAATTTGTTTGGCATTTATTTATACAGGGAAAGCTGATTGAGCTGAAGTGCCTTGCTCAGTGGCACCTTAGCAGAAGTTGACAGGGGATGGGAGAGTGTTCCTCATCCAGATTTTCCCTTTCAGTTTTTGGGGATTTGAACCGGTGATCATCAAGTCACAAGCCCAGTTCTCTCGCCTGTTGGCTACTGCCACCCACATGCTTGTCTCCTTTGTCTCTTTGAAGTGTACTGCCAGCTTGAAGTGGTTTTGAATTCTCATTGACACGTCCCAATTCAAAGTAGCTCAATTGATGCAGTTTATCACTAACTTAAACTAATTTTAATCAAAATTGCTTGAATTCATAGTTGTGAGAAGCGATTCTTCTATACAGCAGACGGGTTGAATTGAGCCATTATTGATATTCAGATGTCCTTCATGTCCTTCACACAGAAACAATGGATATTTGAATGAGAAGCACACACACACACACACACACACACACAGTCCATGATCTGTCTGCCTGGCATCCAAACGGCCCCAGTTGACAGTCTGCCAGTCAGACTGGCATAAAGACACACACACACACACACACACACACAGAAGGTGCATTTGTATTGTTTTCAGAGAGACAGACACACACACAAACACTTTTCCCTGTTTATCCTACATACACTTCCCGTGTTTGTGTGCATAAGAGCGGAGTAGTCTGGGCCAGCGATCAATCACACGTGTTTACATCCGTGACGGAGAGTGGAGTCACCGTTTGGGTCAGAAAGAGAGAGGAAACTATGGAGAAGTGCATTCCAGGGGCTGAACCAAGCTGTTAGGAATGATTCAGAGCAGAGAGGAAGGAAGGAAGTGAAATTGAGGCATGATGTTGTCGATGGAAAAACAGTCAAATCCCATGCAAAGAAAATGAAAACGTTTGTGTTCCAAAATGAGATATTTTGGAACAAAATATTTAAAAAGAGTCACACCTACCCTTACAAAATGTTAAATAGTATTTTTTTAAGGCTAGTAGGTAATGACACATTGATGACAGCTTTACACATTGGATCCATTACATTTTAGAGATATTAGCTTATGAGGTTTAGGTAATGATTTTCTAAAATTGATCTTTTGGAAGGGAGGGAGGAAGGGAGACATGGAGACGGACAGAAGAAGAGTGAATTGGCCCCCCATTAATTTCTGCCTCAAACACATATGCTGTATTTATAGTTTTACTTCCCCTTAAAAACATGGAGCACTTCCCCTTTAACAAAGTTTGGATTGAGCTCACATATTTGACGTGTTTGACAAATAACAAAAACAGATCAGGCTTCAGTTTGGCAATATCTTAGTATATTTCACACTGACCAATACTCCTCACTCTGTCTTATACCTGCATACTTTTCTCAGGTAAATTTGTATCTTTTCTTTCAATCTTGCCGATGGAGTGAGGGAAAACGAGCTGTATTTCCTTTGTTCCTTCAAATGCATCTGTGTTTACACAGGTTCAACTGATCTGTTGGCAGACTTTGGTCATGGCGATAATGATGCCCACCATCATACCCATAATCACCTTAAAGAGCACCCTCTTGGCTATTAATTGCTCTAATAACTAACTGTGTATGTTCTGACTCCTCCAGCTGCTCCAGAGGCTGTTAGACGACCGCAGGCCCACGGTGGAGATGATCCGCGCTGAGGGAGAGAGGATCGCAGCCACAGCCGAGACCCAGGACCGAGAGAAGATCCAGACCCAGCTGCACAGTCTGGCAGAGAGATGGACCGACCTGCTGGACAAGGCCAGCGGCAGGTAATGCTCTTTATACAGCACAGGGGGCAGCAGGGTGGCGGCTCTCCTTCAACCAGAGGACCTGGGTTCAAGCCCTGGTGTCTGCAAGCGTCCGCCCTGCTGAAGTGTCCTTTGGCATCACATTACACCCCAACATTTCCACTTGCACTGAACAGAGACACTGGGTCATCTGGGTACAGCTAACTGGCTCCACAGTAAAATCTTCAGTATTAATGTAACTCTGAAAGTGTTAAAATGGACTCTGTGTTTATGTGAGTCTATTTTAACACAATTTCACTGTGTAGTGAATTTCACTGGCATTACAAAGTTATCAATTTGTAACATTTTACCGTCTGTTGACAGGCAGCAAAGTATGTAAAAGTCAGCACAGCTAACGTCATGACAAGCAAAAAATTACAGAATAGATTTGGCTTACTGGAAATATGTGGTTTGCATGGGAAACTAATCAGTGGTGTGCCCTGCTAGCGTGTTATTTAGTGGTTATTTCCTGTTTCCTTTTTCATCTCTGTGTGATTATGTTGAATGCCACTGTACTTAAAGAAGAAATTGTTTCATTAGTGTTGGTTTCCATGGAGAAACTTGGTGTCACATGGTCTAAAAATCATTTCAGAGGCCTTTTTCTACACACCAAGAAAAGTAATTATTAATGGGGGAAACATGGGAACACATACAGAATGAATAGACACATACACACACACACACACACACACACACCAATACAAAGTACAGTGAAGAGGCTGGATAGCTCAGAAGCCTATGCTCATGTAAAGAAGTTTCATGGCTATATAATGTTTACAAGGCATGCATGCCAGACACCTTGTTGTGAGGCCCTGCATAAACGCCTGTCACGTCTGTGGGATTTATTATACTGTCTACTAGGAACACTTACAATTTGTTAACACAGAAAAACTGCAAGCGTATGCAACACACAAACACTACTGGTTTCTCTGTAAACACATTGGAAGATCCTTCAGTTCCATTATGCATCAAAAGTCTGACACACACACACACACACACACACACTTATTCTCTATTCTTTCATCACTTTGCAAAACCTCCCTCTCTTTTTCTCTTTTTCTTACACACATACACAAGCACACTGCAATAATACATTTTATCTAAGTGTTTATGAAATCCTTTAAAATTTCATCAGATACAATAACATTCCATAAACATTTTATAAACTGCTTTTAAAAAAAATAAAAAAAAGAGGACAGCAATATAACACAAAAACAGGCGCAACTGGAGCAATAAAAGATACAAAAAAAAAATCGGTGAAAGCAATAAAATACCAATAAAAGCACTCACGCGCCTCTCCTCATGCACCCCCCCCCCCCACCACCACCACCACCACCCCCCAGGCAGAGGCAGCTGGAGGAGCTGCAGGTTTTGGCCCTCCAGTTCCATGAAGCCCTGGAGCCGCTGGGAGAGTGGCTCAGCGCTACAGAGAGACGCCTGAGCTCCGCCGAGCCCATGGGAACCCAGACGGCCAAGATCACCCAGCAGATCACCAAGCACAAGGTACTGTTTAGACACAGTGAGGGGTGGGGGGGTGGTGGGAGGGGGGCAGTAGCAGGGCGGCCACATGGTTAGAGAGACCATCCTGTCATGGAAAGGTCACAAGTTCGTTCCTTGCATTGACCAATTTGTTATTGTGTGAATTATAGGCCTGCCTGGCAAAATAAAGCTTAATAAAGAAAACATTTTGATTTTGGCGTAAGAGTTAGGAAAATACTTACTTTATATTTACTTTTTTACTTTACAACCCTAACCCTTATATATATTAGGGCTCCAGTTTTGCAATCCCTGTTTGAACTGGATTATATAGAGAAATCGTGCACACACACACACACACACACACAGTGTTAGCAGCCTATTCCCCCACTCAAAGCAAATCAGAGGAAAGATGCATGAAGAGGAGAGATGAGGCACACGCTCAACAAAGCAATTTTTTACAACCCAAACATTACCTTGCTGCACTCATGCTTGGTTGAGTTTTTTTATTTTCATTTCAGCTGTGTTAATTTGTTTTGTCTCCCAAGTTATTTCATTTTTCACCTATTCATTGATTATTTATGATTTCCTGTTGATCTATGATTTGTCATCTGCATGCTCACATTTTGAGTTTTTATCCATTTGTTTTTTCTGTTGTTTCTGTTGTCCCTCTTCTTCTTTTCTCACATCCCTTCATCTTCCCCTCAAACACACACACACACACACACACACACACACACACACCTCCCAGGCGCTCCAAGAGGACGTGTCCTCAAGGGGAGCCGAGGTCGACCGCCTCGAGTCCCTCGGCCAATCCCTGACCCCCCTCAGCTGCACGGCCGATCGCGATTGGCTAAGAGAGCGCGTGGGGGCGGTGCGGTCGGGTCACTCTGAGCTGGACGATTGGTGCACGAGGCGGGCGGGCATGCTGGAGCAGGCGCTGGCCAACGCCCAGCTGTTTGGGGAGGAGGAGGTAGAGGTGCTGAACTGGCTGGCAGAAGTGGCTCAGAGGCTGGCTCAGGTCTCCATCCAGAGCTACCAGCCACAGCTGCTGGCCCAGCAGCACAAACACACTCTGGTACGGCTTCATGTGCACACTGGAGGCAAACTAGAAGGGCTTTCCCTCCAGAAGATGATTACAGTACTTTGTAACTTTGTTAGGAAAAGCGATACAATGCGATGCAATAAGATAAGATGTAATTATTGTTTTGTCGCGCTTTTCCTGACAAAGATACAAACATAAAAGTAATAATATGTCTTACATCATGGACATAATGTATACATATAAATAAATCGATGGTGATATGAATGCTGAAAAGTGGGCAGAAGGTTTAAATATGAATAAATCAGAATCATACACTGGAACATGGCAGAATGCCATATTTTCATTGTGTAATGGGGTAATATGAGCTTTTCCATCAAAGGCATAAAGAACAGATGAACCATAACACAGTGGTACAATTTTATACTTTTTAAACTATTTTCTTACTAAAAATGTATAATGTAGACTCGTTTACCATTGGCATACAGTGTAAATATAAAATAGTCAGTATTGATTAAAGCAACATTGTAATCAGTGTTATTTGGATATTCAGAGAACCTTTTTGCCTGAACTGTTCAGCTTAAACAGTTTTTGTGAAAACAGTTATAGAAAAGATGCAGGCTATGGATAGGATTGTTTTTTAATAGCATAAATGAAAGTGGTTTTTGGTTTACTTTATGGGTGTTAACTATGTTTCACTCTCTCCCTTCCCTCAGTCTCTGAATGAGGAGATTTTGAGCAGGAAGAAGACAGTGGACCAGGCCATCAAGAATGGACAAGCCTTACTCAAACAGACCACAGGTAACCTCAGACCTCTAACCTGGCTTAATCTATCTCCTGTCAGCATGATGATATTCAGTTTACTGGTCATGAAGACAATGCAAATAAGCTGTCAAGCTTTGCTGTGTTATCCTTGATCATTTTTTGATTTGTCTGGATGTCTTGACTGGAGCCATCATCTTTTATAGATTTTGATGATCAGCAAATAAAATCAGGCAATATTCTGCACATTTAAAGCCGTGTTGTGAAATTTAGGCATTTTAGAAATCTAGGACTCTAATCTAAGATGACAAAAATAACATACAGTGTATAAATTCCGGCCGCACAAATTTTCCCTTTTTAATGACTCATTTTGGGGCATATTTTGTTATGTTTGGTGTATATTTGCACAAAAGACCTCAGCTTGCCTCCGCAGATACACACAGAGCGGCCAGGCCGAGTGGGAGAAACACACACTCTTTTACTACTCATAGATTCCCATCCAAACCACACATTTTTAGATCAGCGGTGAACCAAACATCTGTTTTGTGTTTTTCTTCGCATGTCATGATATTAGCCATGTTGACTGCTAGCAGCGTTAGTGAGTGGACTGCAGGCCTACCCCACAAGTAGCCTGTGTGTATCTTTACTGTCGTATATACATGGTTAGATAAGTGTTGTGGTGACAAGAGGTTTGCAGAGCTGACAATCCCAGGGTGCTGTGAGATGTTATAGAACGTGTGAATTTTATGAGCTGATGTAAGGATTAATAATCACATTCAATTACTTTTATTTGCCAAGTAAGTTAACAAGGAATTCAACTCGGTTTGCTCCTGTAGGTCACATTAAACATAAACAACACAAAATTCTAAAAAGGAAGTGTATATAAAGATTTAAGTAGAAACTGAGGGAATAGGTCTCTTTTTGAAGTAGTATATAAAGAATGTAGTATATAAGAAAAATAAATTCAATAGAAATAGTATCCTTCCACCCCTGACCTCCGTCCTGTTCCCCCCCTGCAGGTGAGGAGGTTCTCCTGATCCAGGAGAAGCTGGACGGCATCAAGTCTCGCTATGCTGAGATGACGGCCGGCAGCAGCAAGGCCCTCCGCACCCTGGAGCAGGCGCTGCAGCTGTCCACGCGATTCGCCAGCGCCCACGAAGACCTCAACCAATGGCTGGACAACGTGGAGGCAGAGCTCAACAACATGGAGCCCGACGCCACGCCCGCCTACCAGGACAGACAGAAGGTGGGAGGAGTATGAGTGGAAATGTGTGTGTGAGAGAGTGTGAGTGAGGGTATGGTTGTGGAGGGTCATGATGTACAGTTGTATGTACGCTTGTATCCCTTTGCTGTTTGGATAAAAACCTTGTACATCTAAGAAAAATCAACTTTTGAGGAATTAAGAGTGATGCTGCTATGTGTTTTGAATAAATTTCATTGATCCCAATGTCAAAAAACGTGCCATAAAACTAGAAACATGAAGATCAGTAAAACTAAAGTTCCCATCCAACAGTAGCAGTTTTTTTGTTTGTGTCTTTGAAATGTAAAAAAATGTTGTTTCAAAGTGAGTGTTTGAAACAACAGCTAAGGAATCAACATCTGTCCATTACATCCCTTCACTAGTACACACCACATTTCATTGTTTGTTCCAACTGGCTTTTTCACTGGCAGAGAGTTAATTCTACAGTGACATTATTTAGTTTTATTTCAAAATGAGATATCAGCCATTTGGAAAAAACAAAATGGTTGATGGCACAAAATGAAAACACATTATGGTACTTTTTGAAGGATAGTAGGTAACTTAAGCTCTTGATTGGCAACATGATAACATGATGATGATAACTTCTCATTTCATGAAAACTCCTGACTGTAATGACATTTTTGCAGCTGTTCCAAAATCATTCACACCCAGAGCAACATTACTATAGAAACATTGATTACACTAACAGTTTCTATCTACAAGCGATTGTACAAGAAATATTGATATTCAATTCCATGCTACCATCCACTTCTTTGGCTCTGCAATAATCTTTGCTGCATTTATGAATTTGTAAGCTGTCAGTGTCGAAAAGTAATACAACCTTGCCCACTAACTACAATTTGCATGATACCTTGGATATCAGTGCATTTAAAAAAGTCCATATTCAAGTAAATCTTTCAGATTGACATGCCAGGTGTCCAGACCTGACAGCACCGGTCATTTACCAGTACACTGGATCTGATGTAACTGTCCCTTATGTTATTTTTGGGTGAGCCCCTTTGTAGAAACCTATCTTGGATGTTAGGGGGCAGTTTGAGTGGGTGAGAGCGAGTGTGTCATGTGTCAGCACAGATCAGAGCTATATTCACCTATCTGCTCTGTCACCACACTCAGGCTTACACCTTGTGCACATTACATTACCCGGATTCATTTCTAATGTAACATGATAACAGTGTTGCACCATAACCCATTAAGGCTTAATTGAACCTCCCACCCTGCAGGAGCTGAAGAAAGTGTCTGCAGAGAAGCGTCTGGTGCTGGACACGGTGAACGAGGTGGGCAGCGCCCTGCTGGATCTGGTGCCGTGGCGCGCCCGCGAGGGCCTGGACCGTCTGGTCGCCGACGGCAACCAGCGCTACCGCCAGGCTGATGAAACCATCACTCAGCGGGTACAGCTGGTACAGGCCGCCATCCAGAGGTCACAGCAGGTACTGCAAGCAGCTTAAACTATCACTGGTCATATTCTGTACGTGTAATCATGAATGTTGACTGAATGATATTTTCCCTGATATTTTTGAGCAAAATATCATTAAAAGTACTGTAATTCAAATCAAGATATGCCTGGAAGCAGAATAAGCAGCATGCAAAGACAGTATGGTATTATTATTTCTTAATGTTAAACTTCCTAACAGTATGCCTCTGACATTTTGAAACACATGATGCCACTGTATATGGTTCCGTTGCATTTCTAGCTTCTGTTAAAGCTGCACTAGGCAACTTAGCACATTAGTGTTCCCAAATGACAGTGAGAGGTAATTTTGTGGACTTCAAAACCTGGAAATCATGTAAGGTTACACCAGTAAAATATACACAGCACGCTCATGTTTAGGCCGGTCTGTGATGCTTTATACCAAAGGAAACCAAAGAGACAAGAGAATCAAAAGATCTAATGTTGGTGAGTCCAGATTTCTCTGGATGGAGCGCTCCCTCTCTGCTTTTTAGGAGACAGTTTTGGTTTTGGTTTTGATTTGTCACTTCTTGTGGATGGAGTTTTTCTGCCTGACACCAGAATTTAATTTGAGCAAATAGGGCGAATCTACAGTGCTTCATTAGGGGGGATGAGGCCTTCTTCGCTGTGGCTGCACCACTTTTTAATTTAGGGCTGACAAGATGGGTGTATTTTTACATGAAATACTTACTTGCCTAGTGCAGTTTGAAATGTTTCCAACTTACAGTTCTAATTCTATAAATCTAATTAACTTGTGTTTAGTAATCTTAGAAGTAGTTACAGTGATATTGCCCAATGTAAATTTCTCTCTCTGTTCACTATGAATACTCTATGATGCAGTTATACTATGAGTTTACTAAATGTAAATTTCTCCCTTGCGGTTACTGTGAGTATTTTAACTTACTTACCATAAACTCCCCCCTTTCAGTATGAGGAGGCGGTGGATGCAGAGCTGGCCTGGGTGGGCGAGACGGAGCGTAAGCTGGCGTCCCTGGGGCCCCTCAGCCTGGAGCCCGACGTGACGGTGGCCCAGCTGCAGGTCCAGAGGGCCTTCAACATCGACATCATCAGACACAAAGATACCGTGGACCAGCTCCTCAGCACCAGAGATGACATCCTGGAGACCTGCAGCGACGCCCAGAAAGACGCACTGATGGTGAGTCACTGGTGGTTAAGGAGTAGAGGAGGAGAGGAAACTAGGATTACCACTTTAATAACTCTCTGTCCTCATCTATCCTCTTGTTCAGGTGAAGACAGACTCTCTGAGCTCCCGCTACGAGGCGGTGAGCCAGAGCCACAGCGAGCGGTTCTCGGACCTGGAGCAGGCCCAGGTTCTGGTGGCTCGGTTCTGGGAGACCTACGAGGAGCTGGAGCCGTGGCTGGGAGAGACCGAAACCCTCATCACCCAGCTGCCGCCACCAGCCATCGACACGGACGCCCTCCGACTGCAGCAGGACCAGATGAGGGTAAGAGAGGACATAATGCAGTGTGTAGTATGCCAATTCGGTGGAAACTTACACTACCAGTCAAAAGTATGCACAATGTTTTTCATTATTTTAAAGTCATTTTGATCTAAAGGCTTATGCTTCAATGCAAAATGAAATCATTCTCTCACTCTTCTTATAATCACCCCCTTTACTTTGATATTCTTCCCTTCCGCTCTCTATCCTGTCGCTCCCTCCCCAGCTCCTGAGGGAGTCGATAGCAGAGCACAAGCCCCACATCGACAAGCTGCTGAAGATCGGCCCCCAGCTGGCCGAGCTCAGCCTGCAGGAGGGCGCGAAGGTGACGCAGCGCTACAGTGAGGCCGAGAGGCGCTACCTGGCCATCAAAGAGGAGGTCAAAGGTCGTGCCACTTCGCTGGATGAGGCGGTGTCTCAATCTGCACAGGTACAGTCCAGAGGATGGCTGGGTAACTGTTTTACTGCTCGGTTTGGGAAATTCACAGTGTGTTAATGGCAGACCTGGGTCAAATAGATGAATAAATCTTATGGTTTGTTTTAGTCTACTTGGGTATCAAATGGCTTGCATTTGCTGCATAGGACAAAACAATAAGTGCCAGAAGGGATGGCAGTCAGCCAATGTAGTATGATTAAATTATATGTAATGATTGACAACCTATCTGGCACTGCATTGTCCTAATGAGGTAAACCACACCCATCTGGGCCTCAAGGCAGGTTGATACAAACAGTAAGAGTTATTTGTAAATCCTATTTGGCCCAGGTTTGGTTACAGCCTGTTGGTTGGTGTCTGCTGCCCCAGACCAGACAGAAAGGCTTGACATAACGGCATGAAGTCTATGTGTGTGTGTGCTTGCTCTACAAAACAACATGATAGTGAGGATTTTTTATGTTATGAGTTCAGTCAATGCTAAGTTTTGTTTTGATTAGTTATTTCCTGGACTTCTTGCGTTACGCTGTGTTTTGTAGTTTATACATTCTCCTGAGTATATATAATTTTACGTAAAAAGTCATATCAAGAGGCATAGATGCTGTGTTAGTGTTTAGTCTTGCTTCACAGCCTACAGTAGGTTATTACCCTTTCAGAATGTAGCTCTAACAAAATTCATCACTCAGACTTTCTCTTTCACACCATGTCTACCTAGGCAACATCCATCTTCTTTGATTGTAGTTTTCTTTACCGACATTTTACATTCTTTATGCGCTTCACTTCACGAGTCGTCATTAAATCACCTTTGTGGCGGACTGAGTGTTGCTACCATCGATATTGCCTGGCAGTTTGTATTGTATGCATGTCTCTGATTTAACTCATTGTATTGTTTCTCCACCTTCCGCCCCCTTCAAACCAATCCACATATCGCTCCTCCTCTCCCTCCACCTGCACCACCAACTCTGTCCTCATCCCTCCATCCACCCTAAACCACCCACCTCCTTTTCTCTCTTCCCTCACCCTCAACTTAATCCCAATCTCCCTCATTATGTACCTCCATCCTTGCAACCCTCCCTCCATCCCTCCCTCTCTGTTTTGTTCCCTCCTCCATCCCATCCCTCGTTCATTGTGGATGTGCTGTGTGTGTTACCCCACCACCATTTCCTCCATGGTCACTGCTCACTGCAATCACCCAGCTGGTAGAGGTAAGACCACTGACTGACCTAGACACTAAACTGGCACTCGGGGTGGGATTGCACTACATGATTTGGTCAATTAATCAAGTACCAATCAATAATAAAACACTAATCTTGTGCTAGTCAAGCTCTAATCAAGTACTAATCTCACCAGACAAATAGACAAAATGCCAAGGTGCTAAATTGGATGAACAAATACACTGATTGTACACAAGATTTTCACCAAAATCTTGGCTTTTACTCATCATAATCTAAATATTGGTCCAAACCTTGTGTCTACCAACCCTGAGTGACCGAAAACAGCAATTAAGATCTGGTAGAAACTATCTGTTCCTGTGTAGGTTTGTGGACATGGATTAAGCCCAGTCTACTTTTTTGTCTACAACTAGGCTTGATCCAAGTCCTTAAAACCAGTCCTAGAGGTCCTGTTGTTTCACAAGAGTCTTTCCCTTGTCGCTAGATGAGATTTGTTGTGTTATGTGACGTTCAAATGTTTTTTTCCCCCCAGATAATCCAAAAAACCCACCACTCAGTAGAAATTGTATCATGTCTGCTCTCTTGTCCATAATGTCAGAATCCTATAGAGTAGGTTGAATTGTGTGGATTGATAATTCCCTCTTGTGTGTTAGATTGAGCCCGGCTCTGCCAGATTGGCAGAAGTTGGGTGACATGTTGAAAGTAGAATACTGAGATGTTACATAAAACAACTATAACACTTAAATTTGAATTAGATGAGTCACCACCTACGTAACATCTCCGTATTTTCCTGCTTTCAAAACGTCACCCACCTATCAAACCCAAACCCACCCTCCTCCTCCTCCTAACTGTCTTCCTCAACCCCCCTCTCTGTCCCCAGTTTCACGACAAGATGGACCCGCTCTTGGAGACCCTGGAGGGGGCGGTGCAGCGGCTGCGGCAGCCTCCCCCGGTGGCAGCGGAGGTGGAGAAGATCAGGGAGCAGCTGGCAGAGCACCGGGCCCAGGGGCTGGAGCTGGACAAGCTGCTGCCGTCCTTCTCCGCCCTCTGCGCCCGTGGAGAGGAACTCATCGGCCGAGCCGCCCACGACGACCCCGCCGCCCAGGGTGAGGCGCTGGGAAGTGGGGCGGGGGGCAGTGAAGGAGAGGCACATAGCATTTAGACAGGCAGACATACACACAATTTCTATGTGTTTAAAAGGGTGAGGGGCAAACACCACACTCAATATGTTTCTTTGACAGAGTGAGGGTTTCAGACTTTCTGATGTACACACATACACCCACACACACACACGCACACACTTACTCAAACACACACAAGTTTGTTTGTAAGTTTGTTTTTGCACTTATTGTGTTCATATATGAGCCCTCATAACCAACTGATAGATGCTTTTCTGTAAATTGAATCAGCAATAGCATGAAAAAAACAACCAACCAAAGTGGAAATTCATTCATCCCTTTATCCATTTTGCCAATACATTAATCAGACCTGAAGAGGGGTTACTGGCTAACACACTGGCTATGTGCTGCCAACTTTTGTCATGAGAGTGTTTGCAGTAATTGCCGGTGCCTTTAAAAACGTGTCAGTGCAATCCACCTTACTTAGAAATTGCCAACAAATAGTATAAAGCACAGCAGGGCTTGATCGATACTTTTCAACCCAAGGTAATTGATGCTTCCATGATGAAAGAAACAGCTTTTTCTTTTGGTCAGGAAAAAGCACATTAGAAAGGAGAGTAGGCCAATGGCAGAACAGAGGGGCAAAGATTTCAAAAATAGTAAAACCAGAAACTTTTTTTTGGGCACAGGCCCAACTGGGCCACTGACTCAAGTCAATGTCTTACTGGCCCTGAGCCACTAGGGAATCCTTGTCCTAGCAATATAACAAATTCATCAGTGCAGTGCTGTAGCATACGTATTTATTCCAACCCGTCCACGTGGTGAGACAAAACACACACACACACACACATACACACACACCATTGTTATATTGCCCTCCAAAGACCTTGCCGCTTTTCCACCCCCTGCATTTCTGAGTCTGCTGCTTCATGACCATGAATGGCCTCACTGTGTGGTGACAGTGGGAGTGGAATGACGTACTTGGATACAAGACTTCACTAACCAGGGTTAATTGCTAGATGGCAACATTCAGATGGACAAAACACCAAATCTCTTAAAACCAGTAGAGCTGGACATGGTCTTGTCTTGAGGTGAATTCTGATTTCACTTACAATCAGCTGAAAACTCCTGAACCTTGAATATCACATTGCCAAATAGTGACCAAGCTATCCTTTCCAGCGTGCCCAGATAGCATCCTCCCACCCTTTCCAACCAATTCAATCTTGAACCTAACGCCCCTCCCCTCCTCTCTCCCCTCCAGCTGTGCGTTCCCGCCTCCTGCGCCTGCGCTCGCTGTGGGATGAGATCCGGCAGCGGGCCGAGGAGAGGGAGGGGAAGCTGACCGACGTCTTGGACCTGGCCGGGAAGTTCTGGGCCGACATGGCGGCGCTGCTGAGCACGCTCCGAGACTCCCAGGACATCGTGAAGGAGCTGGAGGATCCTGGCGTCGACCCCTCGCTCATCAAACAACAGATCGAAGCCGCTGAGGTACAGAGCAAGTGAACGAGGGGGAAGGAGAGGCAGTGAGTAAGGGAGGGAGGAGGAGAAGTGAAGGAGGGAGGAGACTGGTGTTGCTGAGGTGTGGAGAGAGAGAGAGATGAAGGATCCAAAAACAACAGATAGGAGGACAGACAGAAGGACAGAAATCAGCAGGATACAGGAGTGTACTCATTTTTCATTAAAAACAATAAGAGATAAAGGCAGCTGAGGTATTGACGTGGACACACACAGAATTTCAGATAAGGAAGTGGCAGGATGGGGTAAAATAATAGAGAGAAAACATGAAGGACTAATAGATGGGTTTGTGGCAGAAGTGCAGTATATTTTTTGTTTCTAAATGACTCGATGTGCCTCCAGGCCATCAAGGCAGAGACGGACGGTCTGAGGGAGGAGCTGGAATTTGTCAGGACCCTCGGGGCTGACCTCATCTTCGCCTGCGGAGAAACAGAGAAACCCGAGGTCAAGAAGACCATCGATGAGGTGAGAGATTACATATATGTTCAATGAAAAAGGGGAAGCTCAACATTTGGTTCTGAAAAGAGAAAAATCATCTTGTTCTGTAGACCACTGTGGTATTTATCCCATCACATATCTTGCGCTGCTCAAGCCCACTAATATTTCATCCTTTTCACTCCTTTTCCCTTCTGTTTTTTTCTCCTCCATCTTTTTCCTCGGTCTTCCTGTCTTTCTCTCAGATGAACGCTGCATGGGAGGGCCTGAACCGGACGTGGAGAGAGAGGATGGAGAGACTGGAGGAGGCCATGACTGCCTCTGTGCAGTATCAGGATGCACTGCAGGTCTGAAACTCTGTCACCAAAATAAATTACTGTTCATTTATTGCACTTGGCGATTAAAAGTGATTCTGTTGCTGTTGGGTGAGCTGACCTGTGTGTCGCACTTCCAGGGCATGTTTGACTACCTGGACAACGCAGTGATCAAACTGTGTGACATGCCAACTGTGGGAACTGACCTGGGCACTGTCAAACAACAGATTGAAGAACTCAAGGTTGGCATCATATTTTCAGTAATAATTATCCGTGGTGGGAAGTATTTAATGTAAACTTATTGCAAATATGCAGATATGTAGAATTTTTTGAGTGTAAATAATTGCTTTCCAGTGACAGATTTGAGTCCAGAACTAACAACCTGCTCGTCTCCCTTTCCTTCACCTCTCTCCTCCCATCCCTCCATTTCCCCCTGAGCAGCAGTACAAGGTGGAGGTTTACCAGCAGCAGATTGATATGGAGAAGCTGTGCCACCAGGGGGAGCTCTTGTTAAAGAAGGTGTCGGACCAGACGGACAGGGACATGATCCAGGAGCCGCTCACCGAGCTCCGGCACCTGTGGGACAACCTGGGGGACAAGATCACCCACAGACAGGTAATGTGACCGTTTTCCTGTGGGGCAGCAGAGTGGTTAGTAGTTAGAGAGACCAAGCTGAAGTGAATTGTTGCGTATATTTGACAAATGCTTTTCATTATAGTCCAGTGTATTGATTTATTGACTTTAACCCGAATCCTCTGTCTTTGGTCCTTCACAGCACAAGCTGGAGGGAGCCCTGCTGGCCCTGGGTCAGTTCCAGCACGCTCTGTCCGAACTCCAGGCCTGGCTGAACCACACACACACCACCCTGGACACACAGCGACCCGTCAGCTCGGACCCCAAGGCTATCGAGATCGAGCTGGCCAAACACCACGTATGTCTCTGTTCATTACCAAACCAAAAAAGCTGACACATCTCATCTGTTTTTTCTTCTTAATGAGCTTGTGACGCCTCTTGGCCAGTTTATCATTCTAAACAAACCTATCTGGCTAAATAAAAGTTGTTTCTTAATAGCATTTTGACTCTTAAGATTATGTTTGTCCATTGTCCATGATTATTGGCCCATGATAACTATAGTACTAAGTTGAAACTCGGCCCTGTCCTATAGCTCTGATTTGGTTTCTCCTTATATTTTAGAGAACCACAGTTGAAATAAGTCTTTACATCTTCTGTTATTTCATTCTCTTCAACCCTGCACATGCATGTGCTACTTGTTGTATTTCAGCTTTAAAGATTAATTCAATCTAATTCTTTTCTTTCTATCTCTGCTCTCTACCAGGTGCTGCGTAACGACGTGCTATCCCATCATGCCACGGTGGAGACGGTGAACGGCGCCGGCGCTGAGCTGCTGGAGTCCTCTCCCGGCGACGAGGCCAGCCACCTGAGAGACCAGCTGGATCAGCTCAACCAGAGCTGGCAGAGCCTGCTGCTCAAGACCCAGGAGCGGCAGAAACTGCTGGAGGCCGCACTGCAGCAGGTACTGTAGGAACGACACGCTGCACTAGATAAAGAGATGGGTTTCTGCTAGATAAGCTCTGTTAAATCTCAGTTCCAGCCTGTACTCTCTGTATATGAATGCTTATCTTGGATTATGGCACAATGGATAGTATCCTGAGTTGGAAACCCCTCTTTTAAATAGTTAGCTGTTTATTTGTTAGTGTTATCATTAATAGTAGTTGTTGTAGTAGCAGTAGCAGCAGCAATAGTAACAGTAGTAGTGGTCGTATTGCTGTATTATTGTTACAGTTGTTATCATTGTTATTATGTAGAAGCAGCAATGGTAGCAGTAGCAGCAGTAGTCCTAGTAGTAGCAGTATTGTTGTAGTATCTTAAAATGGCGACAGGATAACTTAATGTTAATAATTGTCTCTTTGGCCGTCCAGGCGGAGGGTTTCCATGGCGAGTTGGAGGAGTTCCTCCAGTGGCTGAGGAGGACGGAGAGCCAGCTGTCTGCTGCCAAGCCAACAGGTGGTCTGCCTGAGACAGCCAGGGAGCAGCTCCAGCAACACATGGTAACAGGGATTCACATTACACCATAACACCTAGGGCATCATGCAAAATAAATACTGGCACATATTACACTTTAACACCTACAGTGTCAGGCAACATAAAAATACTGACACACTTTATTGGCTAAAATGATAGGCTTTACAGATGTAGCCATTGTACTCTGTATAAATCCCACTTACATAGCTGCTGCACTTCTGCTTCACTGGTGTTCAACTCTCAAGAGGAATCGTTTGGAAATCCTGCAGAGTTAATGCAGGACAGAGGCATTGAGGGCTACTTATTTTAATAATTAAGTAATAACATATGAGTATGCCAAACACAAGCTTTGGGTTTTAATTTAATAGTTTTAGTTTGGGCCTCCACCAACGAACAAGGCGGTGTGATAATGTTCAAGTTATGAGGTGCAATTTTGTTTATTGCTGTTATAAACACTCATGGAATGCCTCTTGACAGTATTTTAAAAATAAGAATGTAACGGGTATTTTTTTTCAATATCATAAACAGATTTTACAGACAGATTTTATAAGCAGATAAAATTTTTACCAGCAAAGTTTTGAGCAGGTGCTCAGAGTATCGACTTACACATGCCCTTTCTTTCGCACACAGAGATACTTGGCATATGTTGACTATGAAATTTTAATAGCTCCCATTGTCCTAAACCAACCTGTGAAACACAACAACACTCATCCTTTGGCCACCGCTTTGCATGTGTATCAGTTTGCGTTTGGGTGTCGGTCTGTATCCATCCATCTCTCTCTCTCTCTCTCTCTCTCTGTCTCCAGGAACTTCAGGCCCAGCTGGCTCAGCGGGCCGACCAGTACCACCGCCTGCTGGATCAAGGAGAATCCATGCTGCTGGCCCGCGGAGGAGAGGAGGCCGGTCCTGGTACCACCCAGACCCAGCAGAACCTGGCCATGCTGCAGAACAAGTGGGCCAGTCTCAACACCAAGATGGATGACCGCAGGGTAAGACTGGGACACATGAAAAGAGTTCTGCTCTGCTCTATTCTATTCTATCCTATTCTGCTGTCTTCTTATATTGTCTTTTTTAGTTCTCAATATCAATGTATCCTATTTATGCCATTATCAGCTGCTACTTGTAACTAATTCATCACCTTTAATCTCATAGCATTTCAACAATACACATTTATAATCTTGGTTGTTTGGAAGGTCTCGCTAGCAGCAATTAGCGAAGTTTTTGTTGTTGCAAACTTTGACCTCTGAACTCTCCCCTGTTTCCAGGCAAAGCTGGATGAGGCTGTTTCCTTGGCGACAGGATTCCAGACGTCTCTCCAGGACACCATCAACTGGCTGACCCAGGCTGAGCAGACCCTGAACATGGCCCAGCCTCCCAGCCTCATTCTGGACACTGTGCTCTTCCAGATCGACGAGCACAAGGTATAAATATAGATAAATATAGGTGATCTCTTGTGGATTTCTGTAGAATAGACGACCCTCAACATGGCCTTGGCCCCAGGAATTACAGATAGACAAACACACGATAGTCTGTGGTTTACAGACCTGGACCGTGAACGTGTCTTTGGCTGCGTTAACATGCTCTGAGAATTATGTTCGTAACCCAGTTTTAGGTCAGTGCACGCAAACGTCAAAACTTGGTTAGAGCAACCCAGTTAAGCTAAGAAATCCAGTTAAGATGCCTGGCTTACTCCAATATTAAAGGGGTTATTATAGCATGTAAATATCTTATTCCTTTCACTTTTCACCATTTGCACATTTTGATGTCATCAAAAAACATGGCAATCAGTACTTACTATTACTGTTGCGATCATCATTTCTTTCCCCTCTATTAGAAGTAACTTTAATCAAAGAAGGAGCTGGCAGCCGCACCTTTTTATGTTACATACACTTTCCCCTTCCTTCTCTTCTACTCTTGCCATTTTCCCTGTTCTCTTCTCTCTCTCTCTCTCTCTCTCTCTCTCTCTCTCTCTCTCTCTCTCTCTCTGTCTCTCTCTCTCTCTCTCTCTCTCTCTCTCGTCCTCCACCCTCCTAACTCCTATTCCACTCTTCCTGTGTCTCCCCAGGTGTTTGTGAATGAGGTGAACACCCACAGAGAGCAGGTCCTGGCTCTGGAGAAAGCCGGGTCTCAGCTTCGCTTCGCCAGCCTGAAGCAGGACGTTGTTCTGATCAAGAACCTGCTGCTCAGCGTCCAGGCCCGCTGGGACAAACTGGTCCAGAGGTCGCTGGACCGCGGACGACACCTAGACGAAGCCCGCAAACGGGCCAAACAGGTACTGGACTGATACTAAAGGGCTTTCTTGAATGTCTCATGTTGTTAAAGGCATACTGTGAATACACTGGCAACATGAAAAGTAGTTAAGGTTTAAGTTAAGTTTAACTTTGTGGCTTTAGCCCTTGATGTCTCTACTGTTGGTTGGAATGTTATGAATATAGGAATTTAAGCTTCCTCTAGTATTACATTCATTGTAAATCACTCTGGATAACTGTCTTGGCTATGTTTGTAATGTTACCTAAATGTAAATGAAGATTATTGTGGTCACCGTTTCCCACCATAAAATCTCATCAATCAAATGTCATAAGTGTATTAGTATATCAAACCATAACTTTGTAACCTCTCTGTAGTTCCACGAGGCCTGGAGGAAGCTGACAGACTGGCTGGAGGAAGCTGAGAACAGACTGGACTCAGAGCTGGAGATCTCCAATGAACCAGACAAGATCAAAGTACAACTGGCCAAACACAAGGTACAGTTGGCTCTTAATGCACTTTAACTCATTCTATGGGAGTATACCAGTATTTGAGTAAGACACATATTGACATTTAAATATTCATTGTAGCAGGAAACTAGTGCATAAATCTTAAAACCTATGTTTGATTCTCCATAAGATGGAGATCTGGCATTATCAGACAATAACATAGTACCTTGCAGTTGGCTATTTCTCTCTAATTTCCTCTTTTCCCCTGTTCCTCTCTACATTTCTCTCTTCCTCCCTCCCTCTTCCCCCTGTCCAGGAGTTTCAGAAGGCGTTGGGTTCGAAGCAGCCGGTTTACGACACCACAGTGAGGTCCGGTAAGGCCATGAGGGACAAGGCCCAGCTGCCGGCAGACACCCAGAAACTGGACCATCTACTGGGAGAGGTCAGGGACAAGTGGGACACCGTCTGTGGCAAGAGCGTGGAGAGGTGAGGGGGATGAAGGCTGAGGACTGAAAGTGACTTCTCCAGCTACTTTGTTTTGTTTGTTTCTCCAGTTGGTCAACTCATACAAATTCTTCATATACAGAAAAAAAACATTACCTGAGCTGGGTGTTACAGATGTAATGTGATAAATGAGATATGAAATATGAGATGAGAAGAGGTGAGATTGTAACCTAGTAACCATGAAAAATGGTCATTAACAACTGTCTGTCTTCTCTCCCCCACCCAGACAACACAAGCTGGAGGAGGCTCTGCTGTTCTCAGGCCAGTTTGCCGAGGCCCTGCAGGCCTTGGTGGACTGGTTGTACCGGGTGGAGCCGCAGCTAGCTGAGGATCAGCCTGTCCACGGAGACCTGGACCTGGTGTCCAACCTCATGGACTCCCATAAGGTATTTAGACTGCAGAACTGAAGTTTATTGCTATGTTAAGTGTATGTGCAAGGTTATTAACTACCTCAGTGACTCACAATTTTTTAATGGGTCCCAGGTCAAACAAAAGTATAACGATACACCACTCTAAAGCTACATGCTGTGCTAACCATGTTGTCTAAATGTCTAAACCCCCAGGCTTTCCAAAAGGAGTTGGGTAAGAGAACCAGCAGCGTTCAGGCTCTGAAGCGCTCGGCCCGGGAGCTGATGGAGACCGGCCGCGACGACACGGCCTGGGTCAAAGTTCAGCTTCAGGAGCTCAGCAACCGCTGGGATACGGTGTGCGCCCTGTCTGTCAGCAAGCAGACCCGCCTCCAGCAGGCCCTCAAACAGGTCAGAGAACAAGCCCTCTGCTTAGTTAAACTGCATCACTGATTTTAAGTTAAAGTCAAAGTCTCACTCTAAAAAATGTCAGAAAAGAAGCATTGGTTATTTTCTCTTCCCTAAAGTTAATAATGTAAATAATAATGTCACTGATTTTGAATCCTTTTTAAATCCTTACTCTAAAAAAGGCTGGAGAAGCACTGATGACTCTGTGTTGTTCAAAGTAAAACAGTGTTACAACCTTACAACCTTTCTCCCACTTTCCTTTTTCAATATGACAACATATGCCATTTGTTATGTACAGCATCATTACGGCATACATGTTAGCAAGGGTATCCCCAGTAAAACCCCCTGGCAATGTGTGTGGTTCTCTACTCACTGAGCTACACAGGACTTTTTTATGGACCTCTCCCTCTCTTCTTTCCACGCTCTCCCAACTTCCCTCTCTCCGTCAGGCGGAGGAGTTTCGCACAGCGGTACAGATGCTTCTGGAGTGGCTGTCGGAGGCGGAGCAGACCCTCCGTTTCCGTGGAGTCCTTCCCGAAGAGGCCGAGACCCTGCAGGCGCTGCTGCACACACACCGCGACTTCATGGGCACGGTGGAGGAGAAGAGGACCGACGTCAACAAGGCTGCCGGCATGGGAGAGGCCATCCTGACCGTCTGCCACCCTGACTGCATCACCACCATCAAACACTGGATCACCATCATCAGGGCGCGCTTCGAGGAGGTGAGGGGTGGAGGGAGGAGGAAAGATGGAGGGGGGATTGGATGTGGGAGGAGTGGATCACAGCTATCAAACAATGGTTTCCTATCCCAATTCAGTCAGCTTTGAGTTTTGATTTAGTTCTCTGTATACGTTTAGACCAGGGAGGTCTAGTAAGAACCTGGATGAAAACAAAACAGACGTTTCCCATATTAATCAGCAACTTTGCTCTCTACAGGTGCTGACGTGGGCCAAACAGCACGAGCAGCGGCTGGAGACGGCTCTGACCGAGCTGCTCAACAATGCCAACCTACTGGAGGAGCTGTTGTCATGGCTACAGTGGGCTGAGACCACATTGGTCCAGAGAGACACAGAGCCCCTCCCTCAGGACATCCCTCAACTCAAAACCCTCATCACAGAACACCAGGTAGGTTTCCCATTGGTTCACAGACTCATCAGATGTTTGTTCATTGGCCAATGATTTAATTCCTGTTTCCCACTGTTCCATTGCTACTGTAAATTAATTTTGAGTATTCTGCTTTTATTCAGAGTTTGCAAACTCTGTTTTTAAAGGTGCTATATAAATAAAGTTATTACTATTACTACATTCACTAGTTGGAATCAACCCCCTAACTCTGGTAGTGTTAGTACTATGCTCTGCTAATTGTGTTCTCCAACTTTGTTCAGTCATTGATTGTGTGTATTTTGTTTATTCCAACTTTGCGTTGTGTATTTTGTTTTCAGATGTTTATGGAGGAGATGACGAGGAAGCAGCCTGACGTGGATAAGGTGACTAAGACCTACAAGAGGAAACCATCTGAGACTCACAGCAGCCTGGCTGAGAGGAGAGGAGCTCGTAAGTCACATCACGTTTACCTTTGATGCACAAAAAAGTCCTCCCATTCTTTGAGCATAGTGCAAGTGCTGGTGTTGGAAATGCACTCATTATACATAATATTAGCTTTACAGAAAGTCTTTCAGAAGTGAACAAAGAAGACAGTGTAACTCTCCCTCCTGCTCCCTCTGCAGGTAAACACCAGCAGCAGCAGCAGCAGCAGCAGCAGGCGGCCATGCAGGTTGCCGGGGGAAACCCACGGCTCAACCAGCTCTGCTCCAGATGGCAGCAGGTTTGGCTGCTGGCTCTCGACCGCCAACGCAAACTCAACGATGCTCTGGACAGGCTTGAGGAGGTAGCTTTCATCCTAGTACATTTTAAATGAAGTAAAATTATAATGAAGTTCTGGTCAACTCCACAAAAGGAGGCCTAGATTTGAATGTGTCCCAGTTTACTTGCCATGTAAAAAGTTACATCCCAATACAGAGTTTACTTCTCCCTACAATTTTACCCTGTCTCTAACTCTCTAAAAAGAACTGGCAATATCTTGATTTTACTCCAAAACACTGTCTCTCTGTCTCTCAATCAATTTTGTTCAATTTTATATGCTGTACTGGCATGACTGTGGCATGAAAAATATCACAGGACCGTACTCTTGGTCATTTTTCAGCTGAAAGAGTTTGCCAACTTTGACTTTGACGTGTGGCGGAAGAAGTACATGCGCTGGATGAACCACAAGAAGTCTCGCGTCATGGACTTCTTCAGACGCATCGACAAGGACCAAGACGGAAAGATCACACGCCAGGAGTTCATCGACGGCATCCTGGCCTCAAGTACGTGATGGGGGATGGGGTGATTGACTGGTTGGGTGACTTGTTAGACAAGTACAAATACATATACCTAGATTCTTTAACTGCATCCCTATCTCTCAGAAAATCTGTAGTTTTTCACCTTTAACTGATTGATCACTGTCCTGTGCAGAGTTCCCCACCAGTAAGCTGGAGATGACGGCGGTGGCAGACATCTTTGACAGAGACGGAGACGGTTACATCGACTACTATGAGTTTGTTGCTGCACTGCACCCCAACAAGGACGCCTACAGACCCACCACTGATGCTGACAAGATAGAGGACGAGGTGAGGGATAGTGGAGAAAGTTTATAGACAAACACACAAAGCAATGACCATGATAAGGTGAGATACGAGGGCCATGGATTCATATTGCGAGCAACCAGCCACTGGAAGACCATTCATTTCCTATATCCAGAGAAACATTGGCCAATGTCAATCAGCTTGTTCCTCCTTTTTCAGGGCAATAAAGTTAGTTGCAGTTGACCTTTTAGGCAACATTGTACCATTACACCATTTGCGATACCACTACCAATCAGCTAGTTCAAATCAGCCATTGAACAAGAGAGCGAAGATGTGTTTTACTAGCGGTCTGAATTCAGAGAAATAGTCATTCAATATCAGACTTGCACACACACACACATACACACACACACACACACACACACACACACACACACACACACACACACACAGTCTGCTCACATGTTGTTTTCTCTCGGTGCAGGTGACTCGGCAGGTGGCCCAGTGTAAATGTGCCAAGAGGTTCCAGGTGGAGCAGATAGGGGAGAACAAATATCGGGTGAGTTCAGCTCAGTCTTTGGTTTGATTTCCCCCTTACTAAAGCTATTAATTTAGAGTGTTTGTTAGTTATGTTATGTGATGTAATACTGTAAAAAAAAAACACAAAAAAGAGGAAATGTTTTTATTGTTCCTAATGATTTATTATTGATTTTTAATTGCTAGTAGACCTGGGTCAAAGGGTTTTTGCGAATAATTCTTGCACCATTTGCACCTAAACGAACCAAATACAAAATTGCAACAAGGTAAACTTTTCCACTCTGGTTTGGACCAAAGACAACGAACTGTAGGTGTGATCGCACCTTAAGAATTATTTGCAGATACTGTTTGACCCAGCTGTGATTGTACGACAGGTTCGAGTATTTTCAGCTGGCTGTGTGCTCACTTGTCCATCAGGCACCAATTAACCACTCACCCTTCTCAATATAACGTCATCGTATTTTTCTTGTGTGTGTCCATCTCTCACAACATCATGCGCTCATGGTGTGTTCATGTGTTTGAATGTCTTAAATAATTGTATTGTAACATTGACATCTCCTGATAACAGTGATATAACATGTTTATAACGTGTTCTGTAACATCTCACAGCACTCTGGGATTGTCAGCTGTGCCTTCCTTCCATCACCAAAACATTAATATAGCCGTGTAAATGTAACGGCATAGATACACACAGGGCTCCTGGGCACTTATGAGGTAGACTAGCTTATTTGCTAGCACTGCTATCAGGTGGCATTCACTCCAGTTATGTTTGGAGCAGCTTATTAAAACTCTGTGCTTCTTCCTTTAGTTCAGTTCATTTGGGTGGGTGAGAACGATGCTATTTGAACTGAAGGTGGCACCAAATAACCGCACTGACATGCCTGAAAATGTGTTTTAGCTACTTGTGAGTCCATGTGACTTTTGTTTACAAGCCCTGGTTCGCTTGTTATTGCGCAGTGTGAACCTAAAGGAACCAAATACCGGAATGCAACAAAGTAAACTTTCCCACTATGGTTTGGACCAAAGAAAACAAAATGTAGGTTGAGATTGCACCCAAGTCTCTGTTTTTGCCTTCAGAGAAAGCCAAAGATGTAAAAGTCAGTGTGGCTGCCATCTGTTCAGGCCAACAGAAATACAATTCTGTTAACCAACAATCTAAAACTATGTAGTTTGGAGGAGCTCTTTGGTGTCTCTAAACATGTCGGCCCTTTTTAGTCAACACACCAAACCCTCACAGTCTCCAGGGATGATGAAAGCTGTTTTGAATCTACAAGAGGGGGAGGAATGTTTACCCAGCTAGTGTATTTTTTTTATGCGTAGCCTCGCCTGTCTGTGTGTATCTATGCAGCATTTTACAGCGGCCATAAACCCTAACAGTTTTCAACAGCTTCTACTGGATCGGCCATCACTACCACTGCTGTCTGTGTCCACTCCATCATTATCCACTGGTTAATGATATCTAGTGTCTGACTGAAGGACACTGGGGATACTAATAGCACACCGATTTGTGTTTGTCACATTGGTTGTCTCTCTGTCTGTCTTTCTGCTCGTTTGTGTCTGGCTTCACCTTCCTCACTCTCTTCACTTCCATCTCACCATCATCAGTTGGCAGTTTTATAGAGCATTTTCACATCACCATAACATCCACACGCATTCATGTCCACTGCATCTTTTTGCTTACACGACTAATTTTGAGCTGAAATACAAATACAGTGGATCTTTACAAAGGAATTTAATGTTTTGAGAACCAGTTTCTAGGGGATACTGTGCATGAACAATGCCAAACCTGCATACAATACAAAAATCCAGTTGTAGTCATTGTCAGTACATGTTATTTCACTCTTTCTCTTTTTCTTTCTCCTTGTGTTTCTCTCCTCCGTGTCCACTGGATTTATTATAGTTCTTCCTTGGAAACCAGGTAAAGTGACTGCCGCAACTGTGATTGGATGTCTGAAATCTGCTTCCCTGTTTTCCACCAATGGAGTGCCCTCCTTTCTGCCTTCACACCCTTAGGAATAAAACATATCTTTGTGTTGCAATAATTCAACAATAATTCATGATTTTAAAATACTGTTGAAAAGAAGTAGCACTCCCATTGTTGGTTTGCAACTCGTAAGCAGGTTTCATCGTCCGGGTTTGTTCCTGCTGTGATTTGTTTGGTTTTGAGAATGACAAATTGCACAAAGTGAAGCAGGCGACAGTGACATGGCTGAAGTGGTAATTAGTGGTTAGGTGATATATTGCGCTTTGGACTGAAGCTGGGAAGCAATCAAGCTGCTTGGAGAGAGATTCAGAAAAATTCCTCCTGTGCTGGTATCGCTTTGGAGTTCTGCTTTGCTGCGTGGTTTGAATAATTCACTGTTTGAGATTTTCTGAAAACATAAAGAAGATTAAATAGAGAAGTAAGCGGTACGGCTTTAGATTTGGACGGCTGGGTGAGCGGGGCAGAGAGGCCGTAGATCGACTTCCTTTAGTTGTGTCAGTGCATGGGTCGTCTGTCATTGCATGGAGTAGATGGGATCATCTGTTCAGATTTGGTACCTGGGCTGCTTGGTGTGATGGCTATCAATCATTTGAAACTCATAATAATCAATGTGTCAACAATCAGTTTACTTACTGACTCTCTCTTTCCCTCTCTCTCCTCTTATTGATTACCTTTCTCTCCCTCTGTCTCTCTCTTTCCCAATTCCTCTGTCCTTTTCTTCTTCTCTCCATTTGTCGTCTTCCATTTTCTTCCTCTCTCCCCACTGCTTTCATCAAATTTTTTTGTCTATTCTCTCCTTTTCCCCTCATCCTGCCCTCTTTTTCCCCGTCTCTCCATCTCTCTTCTTCCATTTTCTCCCTCTCTCTCTACTGTTTTCCCCTCTATTCATTTGTCTACCTTCCTTTCTCCACTCACTGTCTCTTACTTCCACCTATCCTTTTTTTTTTTCCTATCTTTTTGTTTGTTTTTGTTTTTTAAATTCTGTCCTCCGCAGTTCGGCGACTCTCAGCAGTTGCGTTTGGTGCGGATCCTGCGCAGCACGGTGATGGTGCGAGTCGGAGGAGGCTGGATGGCTCTGGACGAGTTCCTGGTCAAGAACGACCCGTGCAGAGGTGAGCGATGTTCACACACACACACACACACACACAGCCTCCAAACCCTCTCTCTCGCACACAGACATGCACAGTTACACAGACACACACTCACTCACACATCGACATACCTTCTCTCTCTCTTCCGGTTTCTTTCCCTCTCTCTCTCTCTCTCTCTCTCTCACACACACACACACACACACACACACACACACACACACACACACACACACACACACATACACACACACACACACACACACTCACTTTGCTCACAACACAAAGGTCAAAGGCAGGACAGGAGAATGGTAAAAAAAAAAACATACTGGTGAAACCGACTCACGTTGTCGATACAGGAAATACGGCAGCGTTTCACCTTTTCTTTCCAGTGTTTTCTTCCAGTGCCGTCTACAGTCTGTGTCTCTCCACCTCCCTCTCTCTCTCTCTCTCTTCTCTCTCCCTCTCTCTCCTCTTTCTCTCTTCACTCGGAGCTCGCCATCTGTATCGATCCTCGAGGAACTCTCAGTCTTTTCGGTCATTGTTATTGGTTCTTCTCCCTGTATCCGGCCTTCATCTTTCCACTCTTATCTTGTCTCATGTTTTATTTCTGTATATGCACGGCCGTTTCTCTCTCTCTCTCTCTCTCTCTTTCTCTCTCTGTCCTGTCCTACTTTTTTCATTCTCTCTCTTATATAAAACGGTAGTATTGCATGGCGCATGGTCCTCAGTTCTCTCCCTCTCCCTTCCCCCTGTTCTTCCCTCTCTTCCCTCTCTTTCTCTCTTTCCCAGTGCAACATCCTGGACTTAAGATTCTCCGCTCCGATTCCAGTAGCTCCATCTCATCTCGTATAGGTTGGATTTCTCCTCTATCTCTCACGCTTTCACTATCTCCTTCTTGCCTGTCTTTTCTCCCTCCTGTCTCTATTGGGCTTTTCTCTCTCTCTCTCTCTCTCTCTCTCTTTTGGTTTGGGCTTGTTGCTGTGCCTTGCTGACTGTGACCACCAGACTAATGTTATGTCTCCCTCCTGTTCTGCTGTTCCTCTGCCTTATCCTGTCCTATCTTATCTAATCCTCCCCCTGCCTGTCTGCTCACGCTGGCTCTGAAATCTTGTTCACGTTTTCAAACACATTTCAGGGGTCACTGACTCTCAACGGTTCCGGTCAACTGTGTGTGTTTATGATATGTGTGTGTGGGTTTGTGTGTGTGTGTGCCTAGGTGTGGCATTGAAGGAGTAATTTGACGGCACGCTGGTTCCTGAAACAAATCTCTACTTCACAGACCGTGCCTGCGTGTGTGTGTGTGTGTTTGTGAGCGTATCCATAAAGTGATATCTTTATTAAAAAAAAGGGAGATCTGGGTGTAGGAAAATTGAATGCGTCAGTGTATGATACTTGCATGTGTGTGTGTGTGTGTGTGTGTGTGGGTGTGTTTCTCTCTGTGCGTGTGACTCTTCATTCCACCATGAGCATGCGATTATTTCACGTTGTCTCTTGTGTCTCTTAGTGACAGTCACTCCTGGCTATTTCTGCTGCCGAGGTACCTACACTCCCTCTCTCTCTCTCTCTTCCTCTGCCACTGTTTCCATCCCTCCATCTCTTTCACTCTCCGTCCATCCATCCACTCATCCATTCAGCTCTCAGTCTCCGTCTTAAACCACCGCTGTCCTCTGTGTGTCTATGTGTGTGTGTACAGTATAGAAACTGTGTGTATGGGCGTTGATGTCAGTCTTGTCTGTGTGCCGGTGTTTGTGTCACGCTTTCCTCACTCACACCAGCAGCAGGGTTCGGCCAACCCCTGGTCTTGATGTTTTGGTTGTTTTTTTGTTTTTTTTTTGTTGTTTTTTTATGTTTTATCGCAATGAATCCAACATGGCCGATTTTTACTGGGCGAGCCCACAAACGAAACAAGGCTGGAGGCGCTCAACAGAAGCCAAAGGAAGGAAAAGAGAGGTGCAAAAGGCTCAAGGAGTCGTAAAACCCGGAAAAATACCCAGCGCTCTTGACAAATGTGTTTTCATGTCACAGTGAACATGCTGAAGGCCGTATCGCCGAAATGTTCATTATGACTGATGAAGAAAGACACAGCTTTTTTTTTTTTTTTTTCAACGCTGGCTATTTTTCTAGCTTGAGCCCACAAATAAAAATAAGAACTAAAAAACTGAAAGGAAGAGAACGTGACCGTCCAAGACCTGGGCGTGGCCAGCCTGGGTTTCTAATAACGCCGGCTTTTAAATGTGTTGGCTGGTTGGTGGGGGACCCAATTACAGGGTGCACCTGGCTGGCTGGCGTGGGGGGACGTAATTGCAGGGTGCACCCGTTTAATTGACTGGCCTTGCTGTTCCGTTGCTAGGAGCGATGACCGTGAGGGGTGTGGCCAGGAGCTGCCAGCCGACCACGGCCACAGTCGCACTGCTGCTACAGCTAGCTGCAGCCTCCTCTCCTCTCCTCTCCTCTCCTCCTTCCCTCTTCCTCCTCTTTTTCTTCTCTATACTCTCTCTACCTATAGTTTTCACTTCAATACTCACTCTGTCTCTTCTCAACTTTGTATTCTACATTTCTCTTACATGTTTTCTCTGTCTTTCTCTATCTGCATCTGTGTCCTCTTTCTCTCTCTGTCTTTCCCTTTTGCCTCTTCTCTGTATATTTTTTCTTTCCATTCTGTCATCTTCAGTCTCTTCTCCCTCTCTCTGTTTCTGTCTCTCTGTTGGCTGGCTTCTCTGGGCTTGAGTGTTGTGTGCTGGGGCTGCTGCACTACTTTTTGTCGGAGAATGCTGCTGAGTGTCTTTTGAAGAGGGGAGAAGCCCTGAATCCCTGGGCTCTCTCCCGTTAAGCATAAACCAGGCATGACTCCACATATATATATATATACTGTATATATACATATCTATATATACGCACCAGAGCTAAACCGCTCCTTGTCAGCATAACAAAAGAAGCGAAAATGAATTTGTATGGAAGTTTGTTGAGGAATAAGAGAAGAGAGGCTGTGCTTTTGCTCCAACTGCCCTCAGATTATTTAAGCAAATACGCAATGAAAGCGTACGCGTCACTCACTTAAATTCATTCAAATTTAAAAAAAAATTGGACACTTAACATTCTGTTAGCAACCTCATAACTGTCTTAAATAATCTGCTAGTCAGCTCTCCAATGCAGAAAATATGTATATATCTTTGTCCATGAACAAGGAAATGTATGAAATGAGATTTGAACGATTTGAGGTGTAGCGTGATAGAAGGCACGGCTCGTCTCCAGTGATGCCGTGCCTCCAAAATGAGTTAAGAAATCCGGGTGACTTGCTGACTTTCGTTGCGTATTGTACTAATGTGTATCAGCATAATTTAATTTCCTCTTACCTTTGCACTCAAACTAAACACACACACACACGCACACTCACTCACTCACTCACTGCTCCTCTTATAAAATGACCAAATCGACCAAAGTGCACTTACGACTTCCAAACCCCCAAAACCCCCCAAATCCCCCCCGCTCTGCTCACGTGCACTCTCAAATGAAACATGCACGGACTCTGATGTCTGCAGCCAGGTGAAGCACTGACTCTCTCCCTCACACTGCTCGCTGCATCTGCCGCCCCCTGCTGGAGGAAAACTGCAAGCTGTTGTAAAGGAAACCCACTCATTTGTCTTCTCTCTCTCTCTCTCTCCTCTTCTTTTTCTACTCTCTCACTCTCTTGCTCACTGCTCTTCTACTGTGTCTCTCTCTTCTTCCCCGTCACTTTCTCCCTCCCCGTCTCTCTCTCTCTTTCACTCTCTCTCTTTCTCTCTCTCTCTCTCTCTTTCTCTCTCCAGCCCGCGGTCGTACCAACCTGGAGCTGAGGGAGAAGTTCATCCTTCCAGAGGGAGCGTCGCAGGGCCTGGCCGCCTTCCGGTCCCGAGGCCGGCGCTCCAAACCGGGCTCCCGCACCGCCTCGCCCACCCGCTCCTCGTCCTCGGCCTCCCACAGCGCCCACAGCTGCGCCTCCCTCCCCTCCGCCCCCGCCACGCCGACGGCCTCCGCATCATCCAGGGTGAGTCCTCATATCCAGGTGTTTTGATAAAGTTGAGTGTATTTATTCCAGGGTATTTGTGGGATCTAAGGTTAAACTTAAAAAGTATTAAAATGTCTTAACTCAAAGTTATTTCTTTCACCATGCAACGACAGGTTTAGATTAATACAGAACAGGGTTAGTGGTACAATAGGCAATGTTGTACTACTAATTGGTACTTAATCACTATGTTCAATCAGAAATGTGTCTTTGTGTCTTTATTTTGGTTTTTAAATTGGTCTTAAATTCAGTTCCAGGTAGGATTAAAAAGGTCTTAAAAAGTTACATTTGGCTTTCTGAAACCTGCAGATACTCTGTATTCACACAGAGATAAAACACAGATGGGATGAGACTTGAGAAAACACAATGATTAAACAGAGGAAAAAAATACAACAACAAAAAAAAAAAAAAAAAAATGACAAGCAAAGACACAACTGAATTAGATCACAGAATCTACTGTAAACGGCAGTTGAAATTCATCATTCATCTGTTGTCAAAGTTAATGGGCCAGTCAGATACAGAATTTGTTCAGTAACTAGAGAAATAAGAGTCGCTCTTGTGACTTGGTCACTTGGTCTGTCCTAATTCATGGGAATAACATAAATGGTTAATGAAAATGTATAATTTGATTTGTGTTGGATAAAGTGTTAGCAGTGGTAGTAAAGCATTTGTACATTAAAAACACTCCATAGTCACTTCATAGAACACATCGGCCATTTAAACATAACTCCATTTTGTGAATGTTTTTATCCAAAGCCCCTTAAGTACTGAGAGTTCATACATGTTTTTTCCTTGGCAATCATATCCCTAACACTGGCAGTGTTAGTGCCATCCTCCACCCATTTACTTACTCAAAACTACAGCATACGAGCACACACACACACACACACACACACACACATGCACATGCACACACACAAACATATAACCATTTGCTCCTGTTATTGTCCCTGTGTCAACTTTGTCTGTCTGTCCATTGGTACACACACTCCTCGTCACACTCTTGTCTTTTTGTTGTGATGTTTGAAGAAAGTAAAACAGAAGTAGTTTTTTCATCGTCATTGTCAAGGAAAATAATCATAATTCATACAACCAGCCACTGTGACGTTGTGAGTCAAGCAGACCACCCATAATCATTACTGTTGTTGTTGTTGTTGTCATGAGATGTTAGTGATGTATCGTGTTTCTCATTTGTCAGTACTGTTTGTCATTTGGTTATTGTGCGAAAGCATTGCTGTCAATGGTGTGTGTGTGTGTATGTGTGTGTGTGTGTGTGTGAGAGTCACACGTTGGTCAGTGGTTGCCATCATCCTGTTGTTGTATGTCAAATATCACCACGTCCTTAACTGTGAGATTTTTATTTGTTGTTCTGTTTCTTTGTTTTTCTTTCATCTTTTTGTCTCTCCCCCCCATTCCCCTCATTCAACCCCTGCTAACCTGGCTTCAAAAATGCCCTTCCTTCACTGTTTGGTTCTGTGTTTGAAAAAAAATAAAATAAATCATCCGCTCTCACACAAAAACACACTGCGCTCCACTTCCTACGCTACGCTATCCACCCCGCCTCCGCACTGCCTCCCTCCTCTCCTTTCCTTGCCTCTTTCCCTTTTTCCCCTCTCCTTTGCTGCTTTGCCCCTCCTCCTCTCCTCCATCCTTCCTTACTCCCTTCCCTTCCTCCCTTCCCATCCTTCCTTCAGTCCTCCCATACTCACTCGCGCGACTATGCCAAGCCCTGGCTGGCACACAGTAAAACTCCAACGCCAACCAAGTGCCACTGCTGCCCAGATCTCGGTCACAGCCACACCACCCCTGGGCACGAGGTAACACACTCACCCTGTACCCCCCACCCCCCAACCCCACCCTGTCACTTCCCTCCAACCCCACCCTCCCCCGCCCCACGCTAACGCACTAACTCACACACTCCCAGGTGGTCACTCCTAGACACACACACACACACACACAAACTACAGGTAGTTTTTATTTGGAACAAATGCAGGTAGTAATATCTGTCATAAATGTTCTATTACTGAATTTCTAGATGCATAGAAGATACAGTAGCTTTGAATGGTTAGAAAATATTATGTGACAAAGTCCGAAAAGGTACAAATTTACGGAAGAGGATTAGGGCCACACGTGAAAAAGTTTCTGAGATTAAAGAGTTCTGAGATTAATCTCAGAATTCTGAGAAAAAAAGTATGAATTCTTAGTTTAAAGTTGGAATTCTGAGGAAAAAAGTCAGTATTAAGAGAAAAAAGTAAAGAAAAAAAGTAACAATTCTGAAATTAAAGTCGGAAGTCTTCCTTCACAATTTAGTAGTAATATTGTATATGATTGTAGATAGCTGTGGGGTACAATGTCTTTGTGTATGTAATATTTATCTGTTTAGTAGCGATATTAGTAATTCATAGATCTAACTGTGATACTGTGTCTGTGTGTGTGTGTGATGTGCTGTTCATTTGTAAGTAATATGAGTAATTTGGGATTATTTAGTGGTAAAATGTGTGTATCTAATGTGATGTACATCAATAACGTCTGGTCAGCTCCACAGCTGAGTTGTCCTGTCAGTTTGTGACCCTTCCTGTGGTTTCCTCTAGGGGGCGCCGTCGGGCTCCAAGCTGAAGAGGCCGACCTTCCACTCGAGCCGAGGTTCGCTGACCGGAGAGAACGGCGGGACGACACCCAGCAGCACCAAGCCAGGACGCACCGGTGAGACACGACGCTCCTGTTAGAACTGTACAGCCATATCCTGTTTGTTGAAGTCAGTAGATAACATGATAGATATCACTAGAGTCTTATAGAAGATTATGTAAAGGCTGTGGTGTGTTTAAAGTCACAATGAAATGCAAAATGACTCTTTCACCTTGTTGGATAATTCTCCATACTGTAATGTACACATGCCAAAACATTTGCCAATTTTTTATTTCGTCATAATCAAAATCCCATTACTTTTACTCCCTGGAAAACAGCGTATTTTCAGTGGTTACTTGATACCAAAAGGCGAACATAAAAATTTCAACCATTAAAGAGTAACTAAACCCCAAACCCAAATTTATGGTGAAGCCTGACATCTAATGGTGAAAAGTAGGGTACTGAACTGGCCATCTGCTATTGGCTGGTCTTTAGCACCATGATGTCACCATCTGTTGTACTCTATAGACGGTGACATCACCTGGCACCAAAGATCAGCCAATAGCAGATGACCAGTGTGGACCAGGCTTCACCACAAATTTGGGTTTGGGGTTTAGTTACTCTTTAACTCCATCACAGATTTGTGAACAATCCCCCTCTAACCCTAAGATTTTTCACAGCTATGGATTGAGGTGTCAGTCGATGCATCTTCACGCTGTGCTCAGGTGTTAAAAAACGACACTGATTGGCCTAATGGGGGCGCTACAATCAAAGATCAAAAATTTCTAACTTTGAAAGGTTGCAGCGCACGTCTACCATGATGGATTTTCCACCAAATTTTTTAAAAACGTTTTCCCTAAGGCTTTTTTGAGAGAAGGGGCAAACTAAAAGTGACGAGCCATGTGTATTTGCATGAACGCAGTGTTAAGATGCATCTTTCCCTCAACTTCAGTCAAAATTTGATCAGTGATGCCTGAGATATCACGTGTGATAAAACATGAATGAACGCACAAAAGACTGTACTATATAATACACAAGCATTGGGGTAAAATAAGTTTCAATGATTAGCCCAAACAATGGCTGCATCATGCGTGGGCGACTTTAATGTTGCCTCGTTTCATTTTTTCTAACCCCAACACCTCTTAACATTTCTCTGTTCCTCTGTCCTTTCCCATTTTCCACTTTTCTACTTTACTTTCCCTTTCCTACTCTCCGTGCTCTCCCCCCCCCCCTCTTCCTTCCCTCCACCCCTCCTGTCCTCATGTCAGATCCGAAGCGGGCGGCGTCGACGGCCAGCCGAGCCGGCAGCCGGGCGGGCAGCCGGGCCAGCAGCCGCCGCGGCAGCGACGCCTCGGACGCCTCGGAGCTCCAGGACTCTCGCTCGGTCTGCTCGGACACCTCGGACACGCCGCGGCGGCCCGGCAGCGGGGCCAAACCCTCCAAGATCCCCACCATCTCCAAGAAAGCCCCCAGCCCCAAGACCCCGGGTTCCGGGAAGAAATAGGACCAGCCGGTCGGAGAGACGGAGACCGAGGGAGGAAGACGGCGTCCGCTTCGCACCGAGAAAGGCAAAGACCGCGAAACTGGAGCAGAATTGATATTCCTACGTGGGTGGACTACTATCGTCGGCCATCTTGGGTGTACCAGCTCTTTGATCCGAACGTCCATCCATAGGGCTTTCGTGGGACTCGTGCACTATGACTGATATCTGATAGGTGGCAGGGGGATAGGAGGAGGATTGACACTCTTTCTCTCTCTTTCACCTTCCTCCCTAAAAACCTGCACAACAGGAGAGGAGTTCTGGTCTGGGAGTCCCAGTCCAGGGTCTGTGCTCTTAGACGACGGGGTCGAAACAGAAACCGACTTTTCCCCTTTAAGAACCGATCTCAGTTTGCCTTCCCCCGTCTCCTGCTTCTTCTCTCATGACGGAACCGTTCCAGACGGGTCTGAGGTTCTCCAGCAGCGTAGAACCGACCACCAACCAACCTGACGTGATGCTGCCTTATTTCCTGTTACACATTTCTGTCCCGATCAGACGGACAGAGAGAGAGAGAGAGAGAGAGAGAGAGAGAAAGTCTTTAAACTGCTTTGCGTTTCTGCAACACTGACACACAAATGCACACACGGTGAAAACACTCACATTTTTACACAGAGGTGGGTGAGGAAAAACACAAAAAAAAGAAAATAGCTCAAATGACATTCAGAAAAAACACATGAATTGTGGGTTATTATGTTGGTTTGTGGGTCAGATGCCTCAACGATGAGTAAAAAAAGAAAATATGCAATGACTGCCATGTTGTTTCCCCTGGACACGACAGAAAGCGTCACCTCAGCGTTATGTGCGGGCGGGGAGCCACGTGTGGGACGGGCGGAGAAGACCGAGCGATCCGGGGGGGAAAAGCTCACACTCTCCGCCTGACCGCTTCCTGCTTCACACACACACACACACAACACACACTGACTCACCTCAAACTCAGAGGATCGGCGGTGGTGGTGGTGGTGATGGTGGTGGTGCTACAGCTGAGGACAAACACACACACACACACACACACACACACACATTCACGCACCGCAAAGCAGAATCCTCTCGACCACTGGAACGTTTGGATCGGTGTTCCACGGTGTGTGTGTGACTCTCTGTGTGTGTGTGTGTGTGTTTCAACAGAGGGCGGGGTGGATTTGTCACACGTCGGTTCACACAATCCGAAATAAAATCACAAACTCTCAATAGAAAGGACTATTTTTACTCAACTAACAGCACATTACTGACAATATACGACAAGTGTAACCTAACCCGATGTTAACGACTCTGTTTTCTGGATTAAGAGTTCGACAACCAGCGTGCACTAATTGTCTCTTCCTCTGCAGTTCCACCTTAATCCCATGTCTGCATTGTGTTGCCCCTAGCAACCCAGGAGCACAGACACACACACACACACACACACACACAAGCCGGTGTGTATCGTGTGTGTCATCGTCACGTGTTACAGAAATGATAGAGGTCATCGACTTGAGTCACTGTATGCAAAAATTTAATTTGCGAATGTCTTTTCCTCTCGTTGTTTTCTGGTTAATTTATAATCCAGTTGTACTTTTGTTATCTAGCTTAAAAAACAAATCTATATTTATTTTTCAGTTCCATGTCATATCACCTTTCGCGGAGAGTGATTAGTATTACGATTAAAGAAATTGTGATTTTGTACCAAGGAAAGGTCCGCTCCGATCCGCTGTTTTGACATTATTTGTGTGTAAAGTGTGTTTCTACTTCATTGTAACATTACATTATTCACTAGGACGCTGACTGATGTCAGTGGCAGCCTTGTTTTTTTTTTTTGTTTTTTTTTTGCTAATGACTACAATTCCCAGATCATGACCAAAGGGGGTTGCCCTTGATGTGTAGACAGAAGAACTACAAATATGAATGACAGGGGACCTGAGGAGAGCAGGCCAATGAGAGCGGATTTCCCCTCTCATGTCCCTCCCCAGTGTCTCTTCTTCTAGGCTTTTTTTGAAATGTCCTGTCGTTGACGGGGCCCAAGTTGTCTCTGTGTGTTATCTCCGTGTAAGAGATGAAGTTTATGGAAACCTAATGAAATTACAGCAAAGAAAGAAAACATCTTAAGGTGATTTTTATTTATTTATTGTCTCTTTGAGGGTGGGGGTTTGGGGCGCAGGAGACGAGTCCGCCGCCTTTTGATGCTGCGCTCCTCTCAGTGTGATGATGAGAACATGGAGGGGGTGGGGGGGGGGGGGCGGGGCGGGTGGCGTCAGTAGGAGTCAATTGTGTAAAAGTAAAACAAAAAACTAAAATTATAAACAATTTTTTGTTCTGTTTTTGTATTAAAAATATGCTTGCAGTAAAACTGTCTTGTGTTGGTGATTTATGTTTGGCTTACTTTGGCTGTTTCCTGTAATAACTAAAGAGCTCGTATGTTTGTGTGTGAATGTGTGTGTGCAGTAAGAAAGCGAGTGTGTCATATTGTCTCCATGTGTGGGCTAGTGCACATAAAACAGATTTTTTTTTGTGCAAAAAGTGTGCGTGCATGCTCTAGTTTTTTATTATTTTTGATCATGATTTTTTCATACATTAACAATTTTTTGTGATTTTTCAGCATAATGTGATTTTTTTTTTTAAGCGTATGTGTGTGCGTGCACCACTACATACAAATGCTGTTTTTAATCATTATTTTTGATTATTTTTCCGATGTTTTCCTAAATGTTTTTATGATTGAAATGATTTTATTTGAGTATATATGATTTTTCATAAATCCTCAACAAAAATGCATACATATGACTGATTTTGGGCAGGAAGGTGCAATTCTATTTTTTTTCTTTTTTTTTTAAGTAAGTAGGAGCATATGTTTACATATGTGTAGCCCTACATGTGCATACATCTGTGTTTTTTGTTTGTAAAGAGTTAAATCTCTATTTTTTTATTTAATTTTTATTTATTTTTAAATGTATGCGCGTGCACACGAAGGCCTGACAGCAGACCACAGACTCCCAGCAGTGACCGGACATTGCTCTGTAATTGGGACTTGGGTGCAATTAGCCTGTGTGGAGATAAGGACACACCCGTCTGGATCTTCTGCTCGAACTTTCTGTTCCTACTTTCCTACCATGAAGACTGATGTTGATCATTTGGTCTCTTTCCCCTCCTCCTCCTTCATGTTAGCATGTGTCATTATGTTCCTGATCACAGCCCTAGTGTGTGTGTGTGTGTGTGTGTGTGTGTGTGTGAGAGAGAGAGAGGGCGAATTTGAAAATAACTTTGTCCTGTTTATTCGGTGGTTCCACCGGAGATGATGAGGTCTGATTTTTCGGAGTCCACCCTCTGCAGCTGTGTGTACACACACACACACGCAGTCCAACCTTTTCACTCCTCTCTTATTTTCTGTCCACTCTCCATCCATCTACGCTTTTCCTCCCTGCAGGCCATCTGCCATCACAAACTCCTCTCTGATGACAGTCCTCCCTCCATTCCTCCTCTCCGTCTCTCAGGAATGTCATTTTTCAAGTCAAGTATTTCAGGGTTTCTAGGAGACTCCACTCCCATCCATTTCCTCCTTTTTTTTTTCCTGATTTTTTTTTTTGTCTTGCTCGATCACACCCCCGATCCCTCTCCCTCTCCATCTTTCACGCCTCCGCCTCGTCTTCTTCTTCTTCTTCGCCATCTCTCACTCCTCTGCCCAAATCTTCTCCAGCCAAAACTCCTTCGCCGATGCACAGAGAAAAGAAAAACAAAATGGGTAGAGCGCTAATTCCTGGCATTTGGGACTCGCCCTTTCGGCCAGGACAAAATGAACAGTGGTCAGTTTGGTTTGGTCAGTGTTATTCATGCCTTTCAAAGTGACCACAAGTACCAGTCTGCTTTGAAGCCAAGCGTACACAAACACGGGCTGGCACAGGCCTGACCCTCGCTACTATATTTGAGTCATTTCTTCCCTCCAAATCCTCTGGTTAAAACACACACACACACACACACACTCACACAGACACACACAGCATGCTTGCATTAGGCCCGCTACTGAGAAGGCTAGGTAAACTAATGAATGTCTCAACGGGAAATGGTGTTATATAGCATAACGCAAACTCTGCCACTTCACAGGAGTGTAAATGTTGACAGTTCGCCTCTACATTACTTTGCTGAGTGTTCACTGTTAGCTCAAGGTAGACTTACTGAGGAATGTCACTTACTTTGGTATCGCACTTTGTTTCAACCCCAAACCACAGGTACCGCAGTGGTGTTAGAGACTCGGGAGCTTCGGCATTGGCCTGAGATGAAGAAAAAAAAACAATTCAGCCAAAGTGACAAACATGCCCGCAGCAACACTGGCAGTAAAACTAAACTCAGTTTTGGCTCAGAAGCAGGAAACCCTAGTGCTTGTCGTGTATTTCTGTTTATGAGGAAAGAACTGTTAAATTTTAAATGGGGCATCAAGATGTCCGTCCCACCGAGCGGACTGAGACTCGACGGTATTTGGCTATGAAAGGAAGCAGTCATGAAAAGATGAAAAGATAGATGGGTGGAGGCAGAAAGGAGGGAGAGAGAGAGAGAGAGAGAGATGAGGTCTCCCAAGGAGACTGTTGGGAGGGGCGATGGGATGTAAGCGAGGCGAGAGGGAGACGTTTAAAGACTTGAAAGAAGAAGAGGAGAGGCTGAGGCTGTGTGGGACACTCCCTCTGGGTTACGGACGAGTCTTACACACTCCAAACTTGCTTCAGAGGTGGGATACGTTCAGAGGACACACACACACCGCTGCACAGCTCTGCCCTACAGATGCTCACACACTCCCAACACACACTGACATCAGGGTCGAGGACCACGGTGGAAACATTATGGATTAATAACTAAGGACGCCTCTGTTAAGGATTACAATCAGGAAACAATTTCCCGGAGTTATCTTTTTTTTTTTTTCTTTTTTTTTTTCTTAAACTGGATTAAGAAAGACATCTGGAACCCGAGAGACGTGTGGGCGGGAAACAGTCTTGAATGGATGAATAAGTACTCAAGGATAATTGGATAAAAGCTTCCAGCAGCGGACAGCAGAGATTTCTGATGGCTCCGCAGTGAGAGAGGGATTCCTGTGAGGTATCTGGTTGTTGTTTTCCTGCTGAGCGTTGACTCACTGCAGGTGTGAACCGCTTTTACTGTTTCCTCTTGAAGTCAAACGGGACTGGGAGCAGATCTGATGCCATATCGCTCTCTCGTTTCACTCCACTCCATTGCGGCACCTGCTCTTAACTTAAATTGCTTTTTCATCCTCCAAGTTTACAACTTCAAAAAGGGGAGACCAATTTTCCAGAGGGGCATTGTTTGTCTATATTCAAACACATCAAAAACAGCCGTGCTTGTAATTATGCCGTTGCTGTCATTATCTCTGTTCCCTCTACTGCATGACTAGAGGTAGGGGAGAGAGAACGCAGTGGTGGTTCTTCTTTTTTTCCAAGACTGGAGAAGGTAGAAGAGGAAGAGAGGAAGGCGAGGAGGGAGGGAGAGATAAACAGAGGCAGTTTAAGGCAGTAAACACGTCTCGTCCGCGGCCGGCTCTCCTCTAAACACATCAGGCATAAATCAACACTGCGTTTGTCTGTGGTGACTCTGTGAGACAGCGGGACAAACAGTCTGGCAGCGAGGGGACAGACTGACAGACGGGACCGAGCAGAAGACACGGCGGCTGCTGGTCTGGAAACACTGGAGGAGAGCTGAAGGGACTGAAGTCAAGCAACTCGGGCAGCCGGTTGTTCGTGAAAGTTTGGAATACCGGCGGCAGGTTTTCCAGCGCAGAAGAAGAAACACCAGAGCAGAGTACGAGGGAAACCGCAGCCATGGCTTCAGTCGTCTCCTACCGCTCTGAGAACACAGAGAGCTGCGGCACCTACACCCTCTGCTGCCGGTGCAGCAGGAGCCCCCGCCGGCCTCTCCTCCGCCCCGGGACCCTGCTGCTCCTCCCCCTGCTGCTCCTGCTGCCCCTCTCCCTGTGGAGCCAGCAGGCCGAGGCCGTGGTCCACTCCAGCTTCCGCCGGCTGAGCGGCCGCGAGAAGAAGGAGATGCAGAAGGAGATCCTGTCCATCCTGGGGCTGCCGGGCCGCCCCAGGCCCCACCCGCCGCTCAGGCCGCCCTCGTCGGCGCCGCTCTTCATGCTGGACCTGTACCACGCCGTGTCGGCCGAGGGGGACGAGGAAGGGAACGGCATCCTGGGAAACGGACCCGGGGCGGGGAAGTTCGGGGGGCCGGACGGGCTGGGGCACGTCAGCCACGCGGCCCTGCCGACCCTCAGCACGCACACGCCGCCGCTGGGGACGGTGGTCAGCGAGGCCGACACGGTGATGAGCTTCGTCAACCTGGGTGAGTAAACCAGTTCATTAAAGCTTTGACATTTGCTGTTCCAAACACCCGGTGTCTGGTAGCTCTTTCCCAGGAGAAATGTTCTGTCGCACAGGAAGTGATGCGTTTATGTGTCTGGCTGCAGCAACAGCGGTTTGTTTGTAATAAACAGAAGAAGAAGAACTGAGTAGTTAGCGTGAGCAGTGAAAGCCACCATGGCTGGACAGACAGAGAAACGAGCGCCACCTACAGAAACTCAAACTGCAGCAGCAGAAATTCCAAGCTCCTCCCACACAGTTTGATTGACAGGTGATCTCTGGGAAGTACAGTGCAGAAACACCACAGCAGTGAGCTGCTTAGCAACAAAGATTGAGACAAAATAAAAAAAGAAAACAAGAATCTCGCAGATTACCACCTTCGCTTTAAATGGAGAATATTTTTATCATCAATTTCGAATGATGTAGCAATTTTTGACTTTGTGGCTTGGCTAGAAATTGCTAACTAAGAGAGAGGGGTGAAATTACCATGTGAGCAAGTGAACTTGACATTAGCAGTGACAGTGCCATGTTCATAATACCCATTCAATTTCTCTGTCACTCAAAGCACTGCAGTGAGAATTTCCACAAACATTTAGCCCATAGGAGAGGATTCAACCAATGTCAATATGGCTGAACTATATTGGTAGGTTACCGTTCCAACCCAGCATTCCTGAATCCACCACCCTGGGACAACATGTCCGCTGCTGCCAGAACCAAACTGGGCTGGGCCTCCCGAAAACATTTCAGCGCTGAGGGCATCTTTGATACGATGTTAACCAATGACAGATCAAAGATGAACAGGTTGATTCAATATGGGGCAGAAAATCTGATTATTAACCAACATGTGGCACGGATCCGATCTTATCATCCGCGTTTCAGTCCATGAGGTTTGTGCTTGTTCAGCAATGAAATGAAGAGATATGTACAGTATTGTTGATGCTCAAAGGAGAACCCCCCCCCCCACACACACACACACACACAGGGAGGTCAGAGGTCAGGTCAGGACCTGTGCCACCCTGCTGCCTTATTATAATCATCAAAATAATAATACATTTTTATATACTTTAATTGTAACACATTTTCATTCACACAAGGAAAAAAGGCATAATGATTGCAAAATTATGGTCACAAACGTTATTTTACACAACTCATAATAATGGTTGGTAACTTGATTGGTGTAGATGGTGACACCATGATTCAAATTACAGCAATAAATTGTCTATCCTCATATTTTATGGATTTTGGAGACAAATATGATCAATAATTAACTGGAAGCAATCAGATCACATTACTGGATTTGAGTAATCTGATGGATTATGTTATGGATTATGGTTTCAAAACGGGAATCCACGATTTCTAACAGCATTTATCTACAGAACAAGTTCCCTCGCAGACTGTGTGTGTGTGTCTGCTCCCGTCAAACCCGCTCAGCAGCCTGAGCGATGCTTATCTGTCAAAGCATAAAAATTAAACATCCTTCTCTCAATCGCTTCCTTCCTGCAGCGCTCCTGGAATGGGACGCTGAGCCGCCCCTCGTCCCTCGTTCACCGTGGGAAAACACCATTTCCTCCGTCTGCTCTCCTGTGAATTCACATCAAATAGAGTTTACTTTCAAAATGTCCGTTTGGGAAAGAAAATGCAACCTGAATAGTCAATATTTCAAAAACACATTACATTTTATCCTCAAAACCATAACTATTTAGTAAACAAAAGTGACTCAAAAAGTGACTCAATCATTAATAGTAACCCACAGTGCACTTTAGTTTCATACCAGCAATCATTTTGTATGAGTAGATATATTTTATTTTTTTTCAAATGATGGTGATATCTCATTTTGGGTTGAAACCCTTCAAATCAGAGTAAATTTATTCAAAGTGAATTTTTTTTTTCAACTTTTCAGACAGGTTCAGACACACCTATATTTTACATTTTCACAGTTTGTGACAATTACTTTTTTTTTTCTTAACTGTAATCCCATCCTTCCCCTTCATTGCTCACCTATATCAGTGTTCATTTTACATGAAAGTGTAGCAAAACACTTTCCGCAGACCTGGAGAAGAGAAAAGAAGTAATAACCATCATGAGACTATAATAATGTCTTTGCATGTGTGTCACACTGAACACTTTTCTATGAAACGTGCAGTTTTAGGATGTTTTCTGACTCAGATGTTCTCAACAGCATTTTCCTACGACGCCTTTGCACTTTGAAAATATCACAACATACTGCAGATATGGTATATTTAGTTTATTCCAATGCCTAATCTAATAAACTAACACGTACAGTTAATGTAAATTGAATCAAACAGGCGTGGGTGTGTGTGTGTGCCTACGCATGTGTAAGGGAACACACAGCTGGTTAGAATTACAGGCCCCTCTGACACACACCGAAAAAAAAAAAAAAAAAAACCAACGGTCCGAAGCTAGATGAAAATAATGCTGCGGAGGGAGCGAATCTAAAAATACCAGGCAGGGTTGCAATTAGTGGTGTGTGTGCTGAGCAGCTGCTGCGGTCCAGGGCCCTTAGTGTCTCTAATTACTGTACGCAGTGTGTGTGTGCGTGTGTGCATACATGCGCACGCCCAACCCATCAGGGGTGTCCTTGTCCTTATAGTATCTCTATTTACCATACATTCTGTTTGTGTGTGTGTGTGTGTGTGTGTGTGTGTGTGTGCGCCAAACCCAGCCGACCAGGACTGCTTCACTGCGGGGTTCCACAAGGACACACACTGCGCTGCTGCTCCGGTTGCATGTGGGGTGTAACATAGGTGTGTGTGTGTGTGTGTGTGTGTGTGTGTGTGTGTGAGGCGGTGTGTTCCCCTGTTCACCTCTTCATTTACGTCAGATGTGTCAGAGGGAAGTGAAGGAGACAACAGCTGCTGCCGCCGCGCCCCTGAGCAAGGCACTGGACTGCTGCAGATGAGCTGAAACACAGTGAAATGAGGGTTTAAAAAAAAAATACACCGAATATTCAGTACTGAAACTTGGAAAGGAAACAACTTTTTTTTTTTTAACTTTTAACATGAGGATCCCATGTCATTCTTGTCTTGATAGGTGTTAAAGGCGTGTTATCCACCCTGAGACACTGGAACAGTTTAAAAAAAAAAAAAAAAACATCTCTTGGTGATGTACCTTGGATTTCTGGGTCCATTTTCTTGTTTAGTGATGTATTTTTCTTATTCACCATGGATAGCTGGCCAAATGTAGACAACCTGACGCCACATTTCCAGCAGCTACAATGGAGTGTGACAGCAGAAAATGTTTGGTGTCAGATTCAAAGAGCGAGGGCTTCTTTCTAGAGCCGCTGTTTTGCACCGAGAGACGTTCAGCAGTCATACAGGGAGAAATCCATCAGAGAAGAGGAGAGAGACCAGTTTCTCCAACAACAGTGGCCTCAATAGACCAGAATGCAATGCAGCCACAGGTTGTGTTTTGAGCAAGTGGTTCAACTCTCAATTTTTCCTGAATGGAAAAAGTCCCGCTCCGCTGTCACTATCACTATTTCTCTCTCCACCTACATGTATAACCCACAGCTGAATGCAACAAGGTTACACCTGTTGTCAAAAGGCATTCTGGGAAATGTAGGAAATCACTAATTGGTTGCAACCGTTTATTGCTGTAGTCTTTCAAATAAAAGCTTTGAATGGCTGTAATCAACTTTAGAGCTGCAACGATTAATTGATTAATCGATTAGTTGTCAACTATTAAATGAATCGTCAAGTATTTTGATAATCGATTAATCGGTTTGAGTAATTTTTTAAGAAAAATAAGTCAAAATTCTCTGATTCCAGCTTCTTAAATGTGAATATTTTCTGGTTTCTTTACTCCTCTATAACAGTAAACTGAATATCTTTGGGTTGTGGACAAAACAAGACATTTGAGGACGTCATCTTGGGCTTTGGGAAACACTGATCCACATTTTACACCATTTCTGACATTTTATAGACCAAACAACTAATCCATTAATCGAGAAAATAATCGACAGATTAATCGACAATGAAGATAATCGTTAGTTGCAGCCCTAATCTACTTCTCATCCATTTTGCTCTTGCCAGGCAGAACTATTGCTCGTGAAACTAAATCACATCAGTAGGGAATCAAGGAAGTGCAGAAATCTGATTGGCTGTTGACGGCCAATGACCGCGGAAACTTTTCTCAGCTGACAAGCTTATTGAGCGTCCGATCATCAGCCGAGTTTCTCTGGTCGCTCAGCTCTATAGGGAATGAATGGACTTCTAGTGACTTGTTGATTGTGTTGGTCACAGTTTATCTCGGGGTTAGACTTGAATCCTCAGCCTCCGCACCTCGTCTTGCCTGATATCAGACAGAATTATCAACTCGTTAAACTCCCTTTCCATCTTCAGTCTGACATTGCCTCCACCAGAGACGGTTTAGAGTGTATAGAGCATCTTTGCCTCCACTCTGACCGATTTCTGTGGCGGAGGGGGGATTCGATTTTCCCTAACCGATCACTAGAGACCAACGTATCCGCCTGAATCTAACGTCATTTTAAGTCGACACTGATGCGTAGCCATGACAACACCAGAGACGGCTCAGAAAGTATAGATCATCTTTGACGACACGGAGTGAAGTAAAAACTAAAGTACGACGACTTTTAATGGATTCAGAACAGCCTCGATAGCGGTGTCTATCTTGTCTGTAGCGGTCGCCATTGTTGTTATTACTCCTCCTTGGTTCCGGCACACAGCTTGACAACAGCTTGACAACGGCATTAGTCCCACCCGTGGCGCTGATTGGCTAATCGTTAGTCCCCCCCGGCGCTCATCGGACCGATCATTTTTCAACCGAGAAACCGCTGTTTCATGTCATGATGCCAGACCAGAATCAGTCAACTCAGTGGAGTGGGCGGATTCAAAGGTCTGGACCCAGGCAACACCTCCTCTCCTTTATATGAACATTCTTAGCTATGCGTTAAGAATTTAAACAAACTCATATGAATTGTAATCATGTATTCCAATGAACTGGACAGTTTTGATCAGGACCGTATTGTAAATGTTTAAGCAGATAGGGTTTGGACCTACTTCTTGTAGCAAGAGACCCGCAGGTCGGGTGGCGAAGGTCAGCTCCTGTCCCGTACAGGAATATGAGCCGAGGAGTTTAGATACACCTAGTCCTTCCTGGGTGTGCTCTTCCCTCTTTCACTGACCCAGACGCTCATCTCCCACTCCTCCCATCTCCTCCACAACTCCACCTTCTCCTCCTCTTCTCCCCCTCCTCTTCTCCCTCCATTCTTCACCCTCATATCAGACGTTTTCCAACACGTGAAGCATTTTCACTTCTCACATTTTCTCCTCTTCGGATCACAGCGTTGACCTAAAACTTGAGACTTTTCACTTCTTTTCTTTTTCACTCTTTTCTTTTAACTTCATCTCCTCTCACCTCTCTTTACTCTCTCCTTTTACCACACCGAGCGACTAAATCTAATTACATAGCCGACCTTTTAACCTTTATAAGTACTAAAATATTCCCTGTGCTTTGTTGTTGTTTTATTCTGTGGCACTGATGTTATGGACAATAAAGCTTTCTTTTCTGTTATTAAAAATCTTTTCTTATCTTTTCTACCTCCTCTCCCTGCCTGTCATACCTATCAAGCACTTCACAGGAATATTTGTTACATCAATGAACCTGTCGGTTGCTTTTAATATTGCTCTTATAGGAATTTAAAAGCTCTTCTGTTGCTCTGGATAAGAGCATCAGCTTTAAGATTAACGTTCAGAGTAGCTGTGAGGAGAGTGTGTCTGTCTGCCCCCATGTGGTGTGAAGTCTGTTTGTTCACGGTGCTTCCCAGTTAAATGCCAGAAACGACATGTCAATACTTACACATATTATTCAAAGAGGAAAGAGAGGAAATATCATGACCACAAATGTGTTCTCAACGCATAAAAAAAATCCAAAGTCCAGGCAGTCCAGTTGAAAATCATTTAATTGAAAAGGCCAAATATTTATGTTTTTGATTGATTTCAAGGTTTCATTGTTTTAATACAGACTCTGGAATATGTAAATAGTAAGAAAAGTGTCTGCTGTTAATTATTACAACAAACTATTTCAGAATGTATCTTCTTAATTTGTTTAGTGCTGTCCTTATTTTTTAATTTTTAGTTTATTTATTTTTAACTTAAGTCTATTAGTCTGTCATTTTTTTTTACCTTTGTAATTTAAAATTGTAAATGTACCATGTCTGATTGTTGTATAATTGTTAATTAAGAAACCTGAAGTGCTGCTAGTATCTTTCCTCTTTGAAATACTATTTCATATTTACAAATCCTATCCTCTCTCTCTCTCTCTGTCTGTCTCTCTCTCTGTCTGTGTCTCTCTCTCTCTCTCTCTGTCTTTCTCTCTCTCTGTCTTTCTCTCTCTCCCTGTCTCTGTCTTTCTCTCTCTCTCTGTCTCTCTCTCTCTCTCTGTCAATTTCTCTCTCTGTCTCCCTCTCTCTCTCCCTGTCTCTGTCTTTCTCTCTCTCTCTCTCTCTTTCTCTCTCTGTCTCTCTCTCCCTCTCTCTGTCTCTCTCTCTCTCTCTTTCTCTCTCTGTCTCTCTCTCCCTCTCTCTGTCTCTCTCTCTCCCTCTCTCTCTCTCTCTCTCCCTCTCTCTCTCCCTGTCTCTGTCTTTCTCTCTCTCTCTGTCTCTCTCTCTCCCTCTCTCTGTCTCTCTCTCTCTCTCTCTGTCTCTCTCTCTCCCTGTCTCTGTCTTTCTCTCTCTTTCTCTCTCCCTCCCTCTCTCCCTCTCTCTCTCTCCTCCCTCCCTCAGTGGAGCAGGAGCGCGACCTCCTGCAGCCTCGTCCGTACTGGAAGGAGTTTCGTTTCGACCTGACTCCGCTCCCTCAGGGCGAGACGGTGACGGCGGCAGAGTTTCGCATCTACAAGACGCTGACCATGGGCCAGAGGGCCAACCGCACCCTGCACATCTCCGTCTACGAGATCCAACGAGAGAACAGACACAGGTTCCCGGAGAAAAGTTCCATTTTCTGTTTCCCCATTGTCTCTTCTGAAGCTATTCTTCCGCCGCTTTGCCTCTGTCTGAACTTTGCTCCAAATGTGTGTACCTACTGTCATATTTTTTATTAATTGGGTGCTCAATGATGAATGCGTACAGGCTTATTTCTCCCCACGTATTCCAAAATCAAAGGCGCCAAGAACATTTTCCATTTCCTCACCCACCACTCCCTGCTCTTTCACCATTCACACCGGCCTTTCCTCCCACGCACTTGTTTCTCATCCCATGATGACTGTAAAAACTTCTTAGTCACAATCAGCTCAGAGTTGAAAATGGATGATTTTGCCGCCTCAAATCTTTCTCTCCTCTCCTCTGTTTGCTCTCCTCTCTTGTTTCCTCTTCTCTCTTTTTCCCTCTCCTCTCTTGTTTCCTCTCCTCTCTCGTTTCCTCTCCTCTCCTCAGTCAAACATTACTTGCAAACAGACCTTGGCGTTTGTTTTAACCTGCTTGCAGTACCAGGTGGGTGGTGTTTTCTGCATGAGGACGATTCAGATAGCGTCAAATAAGTTGTCACGCACAGAAATGTATACTTAACTAACTTTCAAATACTTTCCTGTGAATGTCTTAACCTTTTGGCACTTTGTATTGTATTATGTGGCAAAGCCCACCCACCAAGACAAAGTGTAAAAAACTGAACATGCGAAGTACGCCTCCTTTCTCGGCCTTCAGGCTGGGTGATCTGCCAAGAACTGTGGGCTCACAAAAACATCTATGAAAAAGATGGGAACAGCAGCACTCCAATTTTTTTCTTCCAAAAACAAAGAAAGATTTAACTTCAGTTGTACCATAGTTTTATTGACGGCCACATCAGAGTAACACATTCCAGCAAAAGCCTTCTGTAGAGCGTTCCAATGTTTTGATGCACTTTGTTCCCATGAGTTTTTGTGAATAAACCATAAAATGTTTTTCAAATATTACTCGACAACAGCTCTATTCCTGACACGCACTGGCAGCAGGGTGGCCTGTGTTAAAGAGACCATACTCCATCCGGACACCCTGGGCTCAAACCCAGTGTTGGTGAACAGCCACCCTGCTGAAGTGTCTTTGAGCAAGTGACTGAATCCCTACCAGCTCCAGGGCCGCTGTTCTGATGCTGACCTCTGACCTCTCTGTATATGTGTCTTCTCCCCCAGAGAGCCAGAGCTGGTGCTGCTGGACATGCAGTCCGTGCCTGCAGGACAGGAGGGCTGGCTGGCCTTCGACGTCACCTCGGCCTCCAACCGCTGGCTCCTCCACCCCCGCAGCAACCTGGGCATACGCCTCTACGTGGAGACCGAGGAGGGTGGGTGGAGCGCTGTTTCGCTGACTTAGAGTGAAGGTGCTAAACAACATCTCAGTCCTCTAACAAGAGAACTGCGATGAAGTTTGCTAGGAGTGAGAACGTAATCTGAACCAACTACAAGAAACGATCCTAAAACATAAGGGTTTATGGGTATGAGGAGATAGATGTTGACATCTGATAGCCAGCAGTTACTCATGCTTGAAAAGCCTAGCATAAAAAAACAAACCGACTTCAATGAATGTGATATGAACACCAGGGAAGGTAAATTACAGCAAAGAGCGCAGACAAACTATGCTTAGCTAAAGTTACAGGACCTGGAATCAGATTTGTTTTGACTCAACATCTCTAACCTGCAGGATGACAGGTTACCAGTAAACAATAAACCAATAAACAAGCTACTTGTGAGTCCATGTGACTTTTGTTCACAAGCCCTTGTTCACTTGTAATTGGGCAGTGTGAACCTAAACGAACCAAATTCCAAAACGCAGCAAACTAAACTTTTCCATTTTGCATCGGACCAAAGAAAATGAACTGTAGGTGTGATCTTGCTTCGGCTTTTCCAAATGATGTGTGGCAGCAGCACTTTCAACTGCACCATGGATGATGGTGCACCTGCAGGACCAATTCATTTCATACGCTGCACCCCAACCACTCCTTCACAAACACATTTAATGCTAATATAACGTTAACACAGTGTGAAAATATGCTCAACAACAGTGGGACTAAATGCAAGCAGATATCTATACATCTGCCAGTGTTAACGTTTTTAACCGTTCCTCCCCCATGTGAATCGGCTTCTCTTGCAGACCGCTCCCTGTCTGCAGGCTGGATCGGGTTGGTGGGGCGCCGGGGGCCTCGGTCCAAACAGCCCTTCATGGTGACCTTCTTCAGGGCGAGCCAAGCGCCGTGTCGCCCGCCCCGCGCCCTCAAGCCACACCCCCGCAAGAAGAAACCCAAATACGACCTCCCCGTCCCCAGCATTCATGGTGAAGTTTTAGGTCTAAACTTGGGGGGGGGGGGGGGGTGACAGCCAAGACTTTGATGCTTTAATCTTACTTCACCACTGGCTCCAGTTCTCACCATTTAACTTTTTTTGTTTTGTGTGATTCTGTTCCAAATTCAAGAACTGGAAATCATCGTCATAAAAAAAAAAGGCTATTATATATAAAACACCCTTAAGCAATTCCCCATGGGGATCATTAGTTTCATTGAATGTCATCTCATCAAATCTATGAAGACATTGCAGTTTCACTTTTCATTTTGAATTGCGTGAACTGAAATTGAAGCGAACCCAACCCTGCTGAGATACGATGTGGCTTATTCTGACTCTTAAGCTGTTTTTAAATTTAAAGAAATATTACATACTTGTCTTGGAGAGTTCACTCCCAAAACATTAGATATTAATTTTGGAAAACAATCATGAAGTCCATCGTTCAAAAGCTTTAAAATATCGTCTGAAAAGTGACCAAGAATGTACATTTTTAATGTGACGTCAATAATTTTGTAAGAGTAGGTGTCACTTTTTTTCAAATTGTGGATACCTTGTTTTGGAACCCTTCACATGTGTAAAAACATGATAGAATGAATGGTTGAATTTAAAAAAAAAAAGCCATAGAAATTGTCAGTATATTCCCCCTAAATGAACATAAACATGATTCTGTCACTTTGTTCTCAGTAGATGTTTTGTGTTTCCTCCCTACAGACCACAGTCATGCCAACAGCGGACGTCAGGCGTGTAAAAAGCACGAGCTCTACGTCAGCTTCAGTGACCTGGGGTGGAAGGTGTGTTTATCTAATTTTTCCTCCTCTTCTTCAGGAATCTTATTATTCTACCTGTCCGTTTTATATTTCTCTTATAGTAGTTCAGTGTCAGTGTTACTAAAGCTGGATTACCACTGGAGAGAGGAAAAAATATATAATGTGACCTAGATTTCTCCAGTTTTTCCGGTGTTTAATCTGCCGTGGACGGACCGTATCTAGGACTAAGATTATCTCTGCTGCATTCTACAGAAAAGACACCGGTGGCTTTAGTGTTAAGATGCTTTTGGGAAACCTGGGGCCTCATACGTTTTTATTTTTACAAATTTTACGCTTCTGACCAAATTGAAGCCATAGCTGTGATTTATGACAAACCGATCTTAACGTACAAATAATCACATTTTTGTATTATTTTCTGTAATATATCTGTATAAAGTGATAGTGATAACCTGTTACGACAAAAAACAAAAAATTTGAATAATTTATATCATCCAAAGAAAGAATGGCATAATTATAGTCTAGATATGGGTCATATTCTTTGAAATTATAATATAAAGGATGAAGTGAAAGAACGTTTTTTTTCTAACTGAGGCCCCGGACCATAAAGTAAATTTCTTGGCCCCTCTCTGCTCGTCAGGACTGGGTTTTGGCCCCCACAGGATACTCGGCCTACTACTGTGACGGAGAGTGCCTCTACCCTCTGGGCTCCTGCATGAACGCCACCAACCACGCCCTCATCCAGCAAGTGGTCAGTACCATGATGAGGAGTACAGGAGAGACGGGTTTTATAAAACAACCTACTGCAACATATGGATTTATCCCTTCATTTCTCCCTTTTCTTTCATTCATTGCCAAGACTTTTCAGTGATCTAATCTACTGATTCTCAACCTTTTTCATATCGAGGACCCTAATTTAGTCCACATTAGTACCACGGACCCCCCCAATTTGATTAGATTTTGTCTCAGACCCAAATCTGAGAATATTTTTATTGTTAGATATGATTTTGTCCAGAATTTAATGACTATCTGTATTGCAGGTAGAGAGATAACAGTGAGACCATGATCAAAACAGTCATTCTTCTACATTCTCTAATTGTGTTAACTTCTTATAAATGAAGTAACAGAGAAGTTTAACACCTCGTCATTTTGCTGGGGACCCCCATGGAACCCCCTCAAGGACCCCTGGTGGTCCCCGGACCCCATGTTGAGAATCACTGATCTAATCCATTTATTTACACACTAATATTTGAATACCTGTTTGTTCTTTGTCCTTGCACTCCATGCTATTGTTTGCTTGAGATGTTGAAAATCTAGGAATTGAAGCTTATCTGAAGCTACTGTTGCGCTCAGTTGCAAGTCTCTCTGGATATCAGACATCATCAGCTAGATCTTGAGAATGTAAATGTCCCCCTCTGCTCCGGCAGGTGCACCTCCTGAAGCCTGATGAGGTTCCCAAGGCGTGCTGCGCCCCCACCAAGCTCAGCCCCATCTCCGTCCTCTTCTACGACGACAACAACAACGTCATCCTCAAAAAGCACCGGAACATGGTGGTGAAGACCTGTGGATGTCTATGATAGCCAGCAGAGCCCATTCAGTAGCCTGGACACAGATCGAGTCCAGTCCAGGACCAAAAAAAAAAAAAATACACATGGATATTAAATTTTTAACATGAACTCTGCAGAAACCACCTTTTAACGGGAAGGAGCTTGATGACACAGGCACCAAAAATCAGGTCTGAACCTATATGTATAAAGTGCTGATCTAGAATCAGTGACTTGAGTGTCATGAATAGTAATTTTTCCTGATCAGAAAAGGAAATGTCACTGATTCCAAATCAGTGCTCTTACTCAGAGGCTTTATACAGGGCTACTATACATTTTCAGTTCGAAATTACAACTTTTTGAGGGTCTTTATTTCTTGACTGGATTTCAAGATGTTGGTTCATGTTAAATATGATATACAATATGCTCAAAGTGGCTGGACAACACAACTGTCAGCTGGGCCTCGTCACTCTAAAGCTGAAGATTAGTCTTCATAACAAACATGTGACATGACAGTGGGTCAACTTTATCAAATTGTTCTGAACAGCTGTTTTTTTCCAACTTGTACTTTTCCAAAGTACTGTACTTTAAAGTTAGGGCTGCAACTAACGATTATTTTCATTGTCGATTAATCTGACGATTATTTCCTTGATTAATCGATTAGTTGTTTGGTCTATAAAATGTCAGAAAATGGTGAAAAATGTTGATCAGTGTTTCCCAAAGCCCAAGATGACGTCCTCAAATGTCTTGTTTTGTCCACAACCCAAAGATATTCAGTTTACTGTCATAGAGGAGTAAAGAAACCAGAAAATATTCACATTTAAGAAGCTGGAATCAGAGAATTTTGACTTATTTTTCTTACAAAATTACTCAAACGGATTAATCGATTATCAAAATAGTTGGCGATTCATTTAATAGTTGACACCTAATCGATTAATTGTTGCAGCTCTATTTAAAGTATTTTCCAACTTTCCAGAGCACAAATTTATCAAATTCAAATCCCCATCATTTCCCCAGACTATCCAGAGCTGCGTAGGAAATGTCCCCTGATCTTTTCATGGCTGTCTCAAAGGGAGAAACTACTACTTACTGTCTGTTAGCCTCAGGAGTCACTCTGGGGCTGTTTTCATAGATTCATCTTAAATCAACACAGCAGCAAATTGAGATTACCCACTGAATATTTACATTTATGTGCTCAGGCTAATTGAGGTTTGGGAAACTTTAACCACACATGATATTAGATGGCATTAGATGGTCTTAGTGAGTTGATGCCTTACAAGAAATATTAACTGACAGCATTGTTATTGTGGCAATACACAAGTCTGAGAGATTATATATTATTTTTTCCCCTTTCCTAGAGGATCAGCAGTAGACCAACACCGTATTTGTATTTGTGTATTTTTGTACAAATCAATTATGTCTCAATGCTAAAGTCATTCCTGTTCAACTCTCCACTTTATAATAAAAAATGAGATATGGCGAGATTTGTGCTCACTCACTAACCGGTACAAGTTGGCAGCAATGGAAAATCTCTGTTAAGATTTTACTGGAGGGCAGTGAAGATGTTTGGGTCTTTTCTTTTTTTTTCTCAAGTCCATGCCTGTGCTCTGCATTACATTTCTCCTTCTCAAAACTGACTTTGACCAACCAGAATCTATGGACCCCAATTCCACACAATCATGGTAGATTGAAATGTAATTAGTAACTGTGTCACTACGGATACCATCACATCTTTCATGTGCCACTTTTAAGGTCTCATGTAATTTCTCAAATCCACAAACTCAAGGATTTGCAAGGCCCCTGGGAAGCCTTGCGTTGCATTTTCTCTTTCCCATTTACACAAAATTAAGCCGAGAAGAACGGTCACTTTAAATACATCGCTCAATTTATTGAAAAGGGTAAAAAGCAAAAATAATACAATATAACGGTGGAAACAAATTTGTGAATGTTTTTTCTTTTTTTGCCTGCTAGGAAATATATGAAGAACCGGAACAGGGCTTCATCATGTTGGCAGTTACTGAACTAAAATCTTAAAATCTCAGTCCTTGGGGCTTCTTACAATTCCTTCATACACTGACCATTCAAACTACAGCTGAAATGATTGATAAGCACGGAAAGAGTGTATGGGAGGTTTACAAATACTTGTGTTAGAACTGCAAAAATAAAAATAAAAATTAGAGCTAGGTTTCCGAAACAAATCTCCTCCTAGTTTCACTTAAATCCAGTGGGACAAAAATGATCTTATTGCCAAGATTGTTTAGGGAAAATTGACTGTGAATAGCGTTAAGAGTGAGCAGAAGTAGCAAAAAACAGCAACACGCTACAATACTTGATAACTGTGTGGTCGATCATGAGGTACTGTTTATCTAGGTGTTACTGAGTGTGGACACCTATGGAGCAGCAGCGCAGAGGAGGCACGGCTGTGGAGTCCATCGCTCTTGTTCGACAAAAACCATGCATCTCCAAAAATTACCCCCCGCCCCAAGAACTAATAATACGCATTTTCTCATTGACACCCATATATTTCTGAAATGATACAACGGGATTTTAGTAGTTTTCCCAAGGCCCAGAGGTCATGAAACTGATTCAAACACAAACAACCGTGTTAATTTTCAACTCAAATGAAAGAAAAACACCAAAATTGGAGTTGCTAGATTTTCTTTACCCAACAGCTGTGCCATGTGTGGATGAAAGTGATGAATTCTATAGTAGAGGTCTTGAATGTGCCATCTATACCTCACTGTGGACGACGGAGAGTGTTCAAGAAAGTACAACCAGTTGCCAGCCAGCCGATATTCAAAAATAACTTCTTTTTTTTTTTTTTTACTTTGCAAGGTAGCCTTTTCCATAGGTCAACAAATTTTCCAACTATTTGACATTCTCAGTGCTCTCACATCTTCAGTCCAAGATCATTTTCGTATTAGTAACGTTCGCAGGCAAACTTGCTGGTTCTGCTTTCTGGGAACCCCCCCTCTGGAAGAGCAAGGGTAGTTGTACACAAAATAAATATAAAAACGTGGTGCTGGTGCACTTCTGCCCCTGCGTTCTGGTTTTGTTCTCTTACACAAACACACGCTCACACACATACATCCCCTCCCTCCTCCCCCATCCCAACCATGTTGTCCATTAATATCGAAGGGTCCCAGTGTTCGTCATCAACATCCTTCAGGCTTCATGATTCAGCGGTAAATCCATGGTCACTGTGTATCTGTAAGTAACAATGTGTGTTTAAGTTCTCTGTGTCTTAATGCTCACAGTTTGTTTGTCAATACTAATAGAGGCAAGTTAACATGGCAAAAAAACTTCAGGTTATTAGGCTAGGTTATTTTTATTAACAGCTTTCTATTCCAGTGCAGCTTGGGTTTTTCTTTACTCACATGCTACTGAGTATTTTAATGTTAAATGTTCACTTCACCATCTCTACTTATTGCTATTGTTCAAATGATTATTTAAATACTTTGATACCAATTCTAATCCTTCTATATCCAAGGACAATTTTGCATATCACAAATGTGACCAGCTGCTGGTTCTCCCTCTGCAGTGTCTTACAGCCTACATTCAGTTAATTCTACAAGATAAGCTTAAAACAAACAAAACAAAAAAAGTCTTTCTGGGTTCAGTTAAATTAAAAAAAATAAAATTCAATGTAGTGCTTCTTGTCTGGTATATAATCAGCTGTTACCTGCAGATAATATGGTTAGACCTTGACACCCAGTTGATGTGCCAACCTCTTCATCTACAAAGGGGATTACAGTGGTACTACAGTCGGTCTTACCCAGCTTTTAGGTCCAGTCCAGCCAGTGGTCCTTTATGCCTGAACGTCGGCCAGCTCAGGAGGCATGGGGGACTTCGGGTGTTTGCTTTCGAAGTGCTGCTTGAATGTCTTGGGGTCAGGCATCTGCGTCTGAAAGGAAGAGTCAAATCAAGGCATTAGTTTCTTTCTTTTTTTTTTTAAATCGCATGAACACAAACGGCACTAAAAAAAAATTGATCAAAAAAATCTATTTTGAATCAAACTGTGGCCAAATGCCTTAGGCCTACTGTGGGTCCAAAAGTGACATAAAACAATCTAATAAAACAGCAAATAATGGCCTACCCAATAACTTACAAAAACTCATTGAAATAACTGGTTATCACAGTATCCACGTATTATAGAATACAGCAAGTACCAAGCGTTTCTGATGAGTTAGTGAGTGAACAAAACAGATATGTGACACCATTCATACATTTTCTGGGCCTTTGCTGAATACCTATTAGTCCTGGAGGGTTCCCTGTGGAGTAAATAAAGTGTCTGGTAGAACAGACAAACTTACTAGTCACAACTAAAATATACTCTTATCTGGCTGTCCAGTGCTCACCCGGCAGACAGGACAGGTGTGGACCAGAGCTGCCTTAGCTGCAGTCTTCTGGTCGGCGCCTTGCCCTTTCTTCTTCTCTGCTGCCTTCTTGGCGTTCTTCTGCTGGGACTGGATCTTCTGCTGCCCACGAGCCATGGCCCTCTGCTATATATCGTAACAAAACAAAAATTAGTCGATTTTTGCTGGTGCTTAGCACACTCTGGATGACTGACTAAAAATGGCGAATAAAAGCAGGGTGGAAAATCAACATCAGCTGGTAGATTTTGGCTGCAATTGGTAAATTTGCTGACTTTACCAGTCACTTTGGCAGGTAACCAACAATCATTTGGAGGCCTTTATGTACTACTACTTTACTTTCTATTAGTGAAATAGTCAAAGTGCCTAGTACTTTGCAATGTGACTACTCCACAAAAAGTATAACCTGCCTGCCTAGCTACTAATATGCTGCTGGTAAAGTCATATGAAGGTTTCAAATATGACTATCAGCAGAAAAACAGCATCAAATCAATCCAGGTGGGATATTTCGAAGATTAAATATTTTATTTTTTTGATATACCAACCTTTAAAAAATTAAGCAGCAGGCCCTGGACCCAGAGTGAAATATTACCAGCCTCTAGTTTTCTGTGTTTGTATATTTAAGTACTATGTATATATTTTTTTCAGATAGTTAAATTACTGACACTTAACCACTGATGAGGTCATACTAGGAAAAATGGCCTAACGTTATCAAAACAAAGCGTTGCTTTTAAGCTAACGTTAAGACACGATTTTAGCTAATGTTGGACTGGCTATGTTAGTACATTTAAAACCTCGCCTAAACTAATTCACAACAGAAACACATAAACTTCAAAGTTATTAATGTTGACTAACGCTGCGGCCATGTTAGCAAAACTAGAACAGTTAACGGTTACATTAAGAATCTGCATCTCAAATGCCTAATTTATTCCAATTTATTTATTAACAGAGTTACTTCTCTCCAACCGCTGCCATAAATGTATGGTTGTTGTTAACATCGCTTGTATTACAGGGTCAGCAATTTTATTTTAAGTTAACGTTAGCTAAAAACTGTCAACACCGTCCACACACAGGCCTTTCAGCCGGCGCCGCCTTGCTAAGCTTGTTAGCTAGAAAAGCTAAGATCACATGTGACTTCGAGTTACTAATCCGTACAGTATTACTGGAACAAAATGAAAATCGGCTTCAGTACAACGAGCCGTTAGCTAACACGAAATGATATAGTAACGTCTAAATGATAAGTAATCTGTCCATTTTAAAGCGAATTTACCTTCGAGATTTGTCTCTCTCTTGGCTCTTCTGTCGTTTCCTTTTTGAATGCCAGAGGAAAGTTCAAAGAAGGTTTTTAAGGTGTCCGTGTACCTAACGCCGTACTAATGCAACGCACAGCGCCCTCACGCGGCCTGGAGGCTGAGCTTCAGCTTCGAACTTGAGCCATTAGTAAACAAGTTATATTAATTGAAAATAGAACTGCTTATTAACATCTTTACCATGTTTCATAGCAATCGAGCAAACCATCATTAAGTAAGGGCTATTTTTATTATACTTTTTATTGGCTGGATATTAAAAATGTTGCTGTATGGCCAAATTTGATCGGATCTGAATGGAAATTCATATGCAAGTTCCAAGTGGAAATTCACACACGATCCTTGAGTTTGATAACAATAGCTCAAATTGTCTTGAGTTATAAGCCATTATATAATAGGCCACAGTTTTTGCCTACTACCTGGCCCTAGACCATGTGTACCACATTTCAGCACAATTGGCCAACCCAGATCAGAGATATCGATCTTTGGTGTTTGTGGCACTTCCACTTTTCCCACATGCTCATGGACCTTTATTAAACGTATCCACCAATTTTTATGATGATTGGACAAAGGGTTACTGAGTTATGGTCAATTGAGTGTTAGGCCACACCCCTCATACAAGTTCATTGGTTCACAGGGCCGCCATTTTTCACTGGATATGACTGGTTTATGCAATATTTTTGTAGGTTGGTCCGAATAGGCTATGTGCCAAATTTGGTGTTGTAAAAAATTGAAAAATCCTCAGGGAAAAAATGATTCCTCAAATTATGTAAATTAGCTAAAAAACAATCCAGACAGACTTTGGTGGTCCGACTGACAAATTTGTATGAGCAAACTCAGGAGAATATGTGTATCCATGTTTTCCATCTATATGCTTCCCCTGGGTCATATCATTCGAAATCATGACATCCATTTCCATTACTATGCAGACGACACGCAGCTATATATCCCTCTTAAACCTGGTGAGGTTGGCAATGTGTCCCGAATTATGTCCTGCCTCTCTGACATTAAGTGCTGGATGTCTCAGGACTTCCTTCAGCTTATTGAAGCTAAATCGGAAATCCTCTTATTTGGCCCCCCAAACTCCCTTAGCTTTTTTCAGTCCCAACTTGGCAGCCTGTCCCCCTATGTCAAGCATGCGGCCCGCGATCTTGGTGTGATCCTCGATTCTGACCTCTCCTTCGACAACCATATGACAAGTGACAAGTTGTGCAATCCTGTTTCATCCAGCTAAGGAACACAGCCAAAATTAAGCCTTTTCTTTCTTTTGCAGACCTCGAAAAGGTTATCCATGCTTTTATCTCGTCTCGGTTAGACTACTACAACTCCTTGTAGTCAGGCTCAGTCAGAAAATCATCTCCCGCCTCCAGTTGGTTCAAAACGCAGCGGCTAGACTTTTAACCAACTCCAACAGACGAAATCACATCACACCCATTCTAGCTTCTTTGCACTGGCTGCCGTTGCATTTTAGAATTGATTTTATGATTCTGCTGTTGACCTTTAACCTGTTAAGCCCTAGCCCTAGGAAAAAACGCCTAAAATAATATACCCCAAATGAATCAGGAATAGCTCCTCAACCATAAGGCCTATATGCATATTTCTGGTCTCCTTTGATAGGTAAGAAGCTAAGGAATATGAATCCACTGTAAACAAACCTATATCTATTACTATTCCAGAGTAAATGGAGATGCAATAAAGGAAAAAATAAGATTTTCATCCTCGCCTAGTATATAATTCTACATTTTAAATCACAGCTTAAAACATTCCTCTATATTAAGGCCTTTTCATAACGTTTTATTCCACTACCCCTGCTCTTTTATTTTGTCTGTTTACGATACTGTTTTGATCTGTTTATCTTTACTTTGTTTAATTGGTTCTTGCCTATGCTGTATCTCTTATTTGGTACTGTGAAGCACTTTTTAACCCTGCCTTGTACTGTATTTCTATTATTCTGTATTGTAAAGCACTTTGTAACCGTGTTTCGAAAAGCGCTATACAAATAAATTTTATTATTATTATTATTATTCTTATCAAGTTTCAGGTCAGTTGGATTTACAATGTAGGAATTCAAAACTTTCAAAAACTTTGAAAGGCTCTAACCGAAAATCAGAGCGCTCCCGCCAGGCCGATTGGGGTAATATTTATTTCAGCATTGACTAACCCATTCCTCCCCCTCAGCTTCTTCCAGTCTCCTATTTGAATTTTCAATAAATTACCTTTTTTGTTTGGAATCACGTCTCAAACCTATGCATTGCCACTTTGGGTATTCAGGCTATAGTGCTTAAGGTTAGGGTTAAGTTTAGGCACATAAAGGAACTTGGTAAAGGTTTGGGTTAAGGTTATGCTTAGGTTTAAGGTTAGACACATGACAACATTTGTTAAAGTTAGGGTTATAGGACAGTAAGACAGTTGACTTACAAAACAATTTTATATGTAGGAATGTGTTTCTCAGTTGATGAAGTCTGTGGATTAGCACTTGAGATGCCCCTTATAGTCCACTAGTGGTGGGTTGAATGCATGTAGCTTGTTGACAATTTACAATTTCTAATTTGGCAGACGCTTTTATCCAAAGCAACGTACACATGAGGTTTTAATACAACACAAGCAAGGATCTAGTCAGGAGAGAACAACGAGAGTAAGTGCCATAAAGCTAAGTTCTGGTCCAACAGGACATAGGTGCTACGAGGCAATGCATAGAGGCAATGCATAGAGTGCATAGAGTGCATAGAGGCAGATAAAGAGTTTTTTTTTTTTTTGGTTACACAGTCCATCAGGTGAGAAGGTGTTCACTAAAGAGCTGGGTCTTTAGCCTTTATCTTTGACTGTTGGCTGTCTTGTTGACAGTCAACTGTCATTTTGTAGTCAACAGTGGGTTATCAAAATGAAGTGTCACCAAACAAGGCACTGGCCAAAATTTAGTTTGTTTTAGAAATCTGAGTCATTGGTATTGATCAACAGTCCCATCAGCCTCCTGCAGACAAATTATGGCCATTTTGTGGGGTGGATAATTAAAAATCACTAGTGGTGGGTTGAATGCATGCAGCTTGTCTGTTGAGACAAATCTTGTTGAAAGTCAGCTAACAGTGGACTAAATAAAAAAGACTGACCTAACAACGTATGGGCCAAAATTTATTTATCTAAAAAAATCTTAGCCAGTAATAGTTCCATCATTGGTATTGATCAGCAATCCCATCAACCTCCTGCAGATAGATTATGGCCATTTTGTTTTCATGTTTTAGTATTTTAACTTTATGCATGTATCACTTTGATCTGGATCTATTCATCATTAGAGGCATTCAGTCTCCACTCACACTAAATACACAGTGTTTCCTGTTAATCACTCACCAAGATTCATCCACCACAGTTCACAGTTCAAAATATTGTCGCATCACGTTTTATATCCCTTGGCTGTAGCTCATGTAGTTATTATTAACATTAGTCCTATTGATATCTATAACTATAAGCCTTTGACACATTAACAGGCTGTCAATAAAGGCTTATCTGACTGGCTGATTGGACAGTTTTTCTTTTCATAATAAGACAATAAAACAGAATTGCTCAATCTTTGCTTAGAAAATAGTATTAGTGTTTAGTAGTAGTGCATTCATTTATTTTTATTATTGAAAATATCAGTCAGTCAATTACAGGATTTTTTTCCCTGAAACTGCTAAATAATAAAAATAAAAATGAAAATGAAAATAAAAATAAAAATAAAAATAAAAATGAAAATAAAAATAAAATAATAATAATAATAAGAAGAAGAATAAACTTTATTTGTATAGCACCTTTCATACAAGAAAAGCAGCTCAAAGTGCTTTACAACAAAGAAATTACATGCACGAAGTGCTTCACATAAATCTTGATAATAATAGTGAAAATAAGATAAAGATGACAATAGAATATATAGAATGCATCTTCCCATGAAAATAGACATAGAATGAGCATAAAAACAGGGAGAGAATGCCATAATTAATGTAAAATAATATGGAGAATAAAACCCACTTGATAATAATAGTAAAAATAAATAAAGAAAAAAAATAGAGTACATAGATTGCATAAAATCAAGTCAAGTACAACATTTTAAAAGAAGTGCAGCAGCACATACATGCGAAGCAAAGTGCAAAAAAGAGTTTCAGGCCTGTATCAGGAAAGTCAGAGCTAGTTAAAGGCTGAAGTGAAGAGATAAGCTTTTAGCTTTCTTTTAAAAATATTCAGTGAGCTGGCTTCCCTGATATCTATAGGCAGTGTGTTCCAGAGCTTTGGGGCGTAATTGACAAAGGCTGCATCCCCGATTTTCTTTGGGCTGTTGCTGGGAACCTCCAATAAACCAGCAGCAGATGATCGCAGTGTTCTTGAAGGCAAGTAGTGAACAAGGGAGTTAGAAATGTAGCTTTGTATATAAGGAGGAGGACCTTAAAATCAACTGTAAATGTTACAGGAAGCCAGTGTAGAGCAGCTAAAACTGAACTAGTGTGCTCTCCCCTCTTGGTTCTGGTTAATAGCCGAGCTGCAGAGTTTTGAATGAGCTGAAGTCTCTCAGTGATTTTTTTTAGGGAGACAAGTAAAAAGTGCATTACAGTAATCGAGTCGGCTTGAAATAAATGAACTTTTTGCCCTGTCATGTAGCCTTCTTCAACACACAGTTGGTATCAAAAATGAAGTTACAGCTGCATACATAAAATGAAATAAAAGTGCAAAATAGCATAAAAACAAAAAGGAGATGTAAAGATGAAAATTAAAATAAAAGTTTGTTATTAAACTAAACATCGGCTCATCAGATATTTTAGTGTACAAGACAGATGCTTCCCCATAATCTTACTCTGAATATTATAAAAGACTCATGAACTGATCTGATCAGGAGGTGTGAGAGAGTTCTGCAGAACGATAAGTAAGTTCAAAGGAAATCACGTTTTCCTCATACTGCAATAAAGTAGCTAAAGAGATAAAACTTCCACAACAATGACGTCAAAAAAGTGGTTGAAATTTCTTTAGAAGCAAACTGTTATCACTATCTAGTAAATAATCATTTAAAATTCATGTGTGTTTCCTTGTTGTTTCTGTATATAAGTGCTCTTTTCTCCACAGCTTTCCAGAACCTACAGACACTCAGCTGAAATATTCACTCTAGCAGGTGAGACTTTTGGGTTATATGCATCTTAATAGGGGAGTTTTTCATCAGAGCTTGTGTTTGGATTTTCTGATTGTTTGATTTTCATTGCAGGAGTCCAGTTCACCACTGTAAACAATGCTGACCATTTTTCTTCTCTGCGCTCTGTTCGCTCTGAGCGGTGCAACAGGTGAGACTCACCAACACACAGAGCCTATCTCCCCCTTTTAGACTCTCAACCTGTTTGTTTAAACTGCAGTCAGGTTCTCATAGTTTTTATGCTTATTCACACATGATGAAATGAAGAGGACAACAAAATCAGACTCAGAGTGATGATGCGCTGTTTTCAGTATTCAAAAAATTACAAGATAATTAAACGTCAAAATTTCAAATGGGTGCCTGCATTATTTATGCGGGATAACATGTTAACTTGTTTTTATTGTTGTTGTTAATGGTGTTGTTGCTGCTATTTCTGCTAACACTCATCTTCTCTTACCTTAGAGCCCCAGGTGGAGACCAGAGCAGAGCAGCACCCCCCTCTGGATAAGGTCGTCTCTGCAGCTCATGGTACAGTCTCTCCTCATGTTATTATTAGTAATACTGTATATTCACACTCCTTCAGCCACTGGAAGGCTTTTAATCTCCCATGAGGCTTCGGTTTTACTTTGTTATATTACTTTAGAAAACACTGAAGGGGTTTGAACATTTTCCATGCACTAACCATACCACATTTAATATTCAGTCCCTTGTGGCACAGATCTGATCTTTTCATGTCAGCCTAAACAGTAAGAAACAACATGGAATTACATGTTTCTTCTATTAAAGAGCAACATTGAAAACCCAGCACAGAGCTAAAAATGTGATTTTCTTTCCTTGTGAATGCAGCATTGAGACAGTAACATGTGAGAATGTGTGAAGGACCGAGGAATTTAATAAAGTAGTTCTGGTAGATGGTTAACTGCTGGTCTGCTTGTCTTCTGCTGCAGATCCAATGGAGCAGATGGCTGCCGTTGAGCAGAACATGCCTCTAGGTAAGAGAGAATTAGAATTAATCCGAACCAAAAACACTCAATTAAAGTTCTTATTCTTCACTTTGGTTGTTTGGACTAAGCTGTACAATTTGAGATCTGAAAATATTACAAACTCTAAAGCAATGTCTCTTTAAAAGGTAATGCCCGCAAGAGGCTGGCATGATGGTTAGAGAGGCTGCCCTCAGTGTAGAGAGATGCTGGTTCAATTCCCTGTAGGGAAAGTGCACAATACTGCTGAAGTGCCCCTGAACCCATATATATGTACCAGTCTGCTCAATGGATACTGAAAACTGACTACTGTCAACGAAATACTGTGATACAACGCTACAAGGATTGCAGTTGCGGTTGCCTCTGTCCTTGTAAAACTAAAAAGAACAACATACCTACATTTGAGACCAGGTCCCAGTTTCACAAAAGTATTTTAGCACTAATATAATATTTTTCCATTGGTTTTGACTAGAGCAACATCTAACTGTAATGTGAAGATACATTTAGGGAAACCAGGCCTTGATCATCACTTAATGAGGCCACACTTTTCTCTTCCAGAGGAGAGGCCAGAGGAGCTTCTGGCTGAGGAGGCAGGAAGGCTGGAGGAAGAGGAGGCTCAGGCTCAGGAGGCAGCAGGAGCAGAGGAGCTGGGTGACGGTGTGGAGAGCAGGAGCGGCTGTCCGTCAGGCTGGTCCCAATATGGATCCAGATGCTTCGTCTTCTTCAGCAGCCCAAGGACCTGGCCAGAGGCAGAAGTAAGACCTGAAGGGGTTCATTCCCAAATTCTCTGTATCCATTTGAAATATAACGGTTACCTCAGTATTTCCTTATCCAGTATTACCTCAGTAAATAAGTCAAGAGATTTCATACACAGGTAAGCTCAATGTGTTTCACATTAAAAGCCAAAAATAGTGACAATAAACAGATAAGGAAATACAATGCACTTATATAAAATACAGTCCAAAAAAGTCAAAATACAGCTTTTAAAACCCCCTGTCCTACCCCTACAACAGCACACACACACACACACACACACACACACACACACACACACACACACACACACACACACACACACACACACACACAGTCTCACTTATGTCACTTTTGGGGTATTTACATAGACTTACATTCATTTCCTGGAGACTTACCCTAACCATAACCATAACCACTACTTGCCTAAACCTAACCCTTACTCTAACCTTAACCACTGACCCAAAAATCAGCTTTTCACCAATTGGGGACACGGCTTTTGTCCCCAATTGCACAAGCCGTCCCCAATCAAGTGGTCTTGAGTCTGGATTGTGTCCCTGAAAGTGACTTAAGTCATACCCACACACACACACACACACACACAGACTAAAGCAGAACCACACAAAGGCGCTAACTAGCTAAAGGCCTGAGGAAAAAGGCAGGTTGTAAGATGGCTCTTAAAAGAGGACACAGTTGTAGCAGATCTCAGGTTATTAGGCAGTTTGTTCCAAAGAATAGCACCAAAGTGACTAAATGCACCTTCACCTGATTAAAAGTTTTTTTCTAGGTACAGTTAGGAGATGCATGCCCGATTATCTGAGAGATCTCATTGGCCAGTGAGCAGGTCAGAAATGTATTTAGGACCTAAACCATTTAGAGCCTTGTAAACAAGCAATAATATTGAAATCAGATATATACCACAACACAGTGTGAGCTCAGTATAGAAGATCTGTCCTCCATTTTCCTAATCCCAGTTAGCACTCTGACTGCGAAGAGCACATTACAGTAATCTAATCTGTTGGAAATTAATGCATGAACCAATTTCCAGAGTCAGACCAGGACAGGAACCTTCTAAGTTTGGAAAGTATTTTAAATGGTAAAAAAAGATGTCTTAGTAATATTAGTGATGTGATGCTGAAAGTTAAGATCGGCATCCATAAAATACCCAGGTTTCTTACATCACTCTTTACTGTGCTTCAGAGACAATGAGCACAACATGGATTGGATCTCCTGCCTTTGTGCTTTAGGACCTACTACCAGGATCTCAGTCTTTTCTTTGTTAATTGTAGAGAGTTTTTGGACATCCAGTGGTTGATGTCATTGATTTACAGGACTAAGGTTATCTAGGGAAAGTGAGATGTACAGCTGTGTATCGTCAGCATAGGACTGGTAGGATACATTGTGATTCTGTATGATGGTACCAAGAGAGAGCATGTATAGATTGAACAGCAGTGGACCAAGAATTCACCCTTGTGGGACCCCACAGAAAATGTTGACTTCTTCAGATGTGAAATTGCCAAGAGGCACAGAGAAAGTCCTAAATATGATGAGAACCATTGGAACCAAAGGAAAGCAAGGTTGGAGACTGGTCTATAGTTGCTAGTCATGGATGGGTCTAGATTATTCTTCTTCAGTAAGGGTGTGATAACAGCACGCTTGAGAGAAGTGGGGAAAACACCAGACTGTAGGGAGGCATTAATAATATGCAATAGATGCAATAGAAAAATTACACATAGTGCCCAAAGTGGTACATTGATGTGAGGGGACAGAAAGGCTAGATTCGCCAATGCACAAGATGGAAATATTATTTCTAATAGTAGAGATTTCTTCTTGGAAGTAAATGGCAAACTCATTACATTTACTTGAAATGTTGCTGATCCTAACTTGTATTAACCCAGGCAGAGGACAATCTGACTGACTGGCAGAGTTAAAAGAGTACAATTTGTTTAACAGTACAGGCCTCTTGAGTGGTATAAAACTTTATTATAAATAAATTATAAAAAAAATCTTGACAATCCTAGAAAGGACAGCTAAGTTAGGTTTATTACAATGATCATTTAGGTGGGGTTTTGATAGGTGGGAGGTGAATGATGCAGCTACTTAGAGGGAGCGTGGTAGGCCTATTTCTCAGTCATCTAAGAGGGCAATAAAGATTATTTCCTCCTCAAAAGTGTTTTTTTTTTAATGAGTCCAGTGATAGTTAGTGGTAACTACCACCCTGATAAGAATACAATTCTGGGGGAAAAACTATTAAAAAAAAGTTACATTTAGAGATAGTGAATGTCAGCAGAAAATATCAGATATCTGCTTGACTGACAGTTGCCTTCCCCTTGAACTGCCAACTTTACAGCTGATGATGTCACTATGAAATGCATTACAGCCACTGAAGACATTTTTGCAATATTTCTTTGTTACAGAATTTTGCATTAAAAGTTTTGGACGTGCAGACTTTTGATGAGGCCAAACTGTGTCTTTCTGCATTAAGAGCGGTTTCTCTCTACTTTTACAGCGCTATTGTTTGCACTCTGGTGCCAACCTTGCCTCCGTCCACAGCTTGGAGGAGTACCATTACATCCAGGGGATCGTGAGGAGGAGCACTGGTGGCTTCCCCCGAACCTGGATTGGTGGCACTGACACAGCTCAGGTAGCAAACTCATCAGTTTACCCAGATCAATCCAGACATGTGTTGAGTGTGTTTTCTTTCTGTCAAACACATATGTATGGCAAAAAAAAAGATTTTGCCAGCAGAATGCTCAAGCTTAAGTATGAAGTGTTCAAATGTATTTATTCATCTGTCATGCAAATACACCCAGGGATCTCAAAATTCAGATCTGACCCCTCAGCTCTTGAAGTTTAGTCTCAGAGTGGTAGCGCTCATTTAGGATCGTTTCAGTCTTTGAGTTCACATACCAATGATAGAGCCTTCATTCTCTGAACAGACTGAGTAGAAGAACATTTTTATGGGAAGAAATGTAAAATCTTTTAAGTCTTCAGAAAATCCCTTTCCTTTCCCACAACATTTCTTCTGCAGATTCATTCAAATAAAACACACTGGCCAGTCAAGTGGATGTAGATATAGATGGTGTCTCTTGGAGCAGGTTTAAGTGTGATACAGCAGATTTACAGCTCGCTATGCAAAATACATCCGGCAATTTCAACAACTACAACTTTGTGCAAGTTACCAACAGTGATTCAATGATTCAATTTCTTTTAACAGGATCGCTTGTGGTTCTGGAGCGACGGTTCCAGGTTTGACAATCAGCTCTGGAACAGAGGAGAGCCCAACAACGCTGGAGGAAGAGAATACTGTATGGAGATGAACAGTGGAGGTAGAGTAACTTTTCCATCAATCTAAACCTCCCTGTCACAAGCACGCTTCTCTAACATCTAGAGTCGCAGCACATTTTTGGTTTCATCTGATCTAAAACCTGTCTCTTTTGTAATTTACAGCGGATAGCAACTGGAACGATCATGATTGTCGAACTCAGTTACCCTTTGTGTGTGCCAGAAGGCTGAACTGTTAAACTCACCCAAACAGCCACTGGAACCAACAACGAGGAGTGAGAACAGCAAATGGTGATACTTTTGTTATTAGTTTGTATAGCTGACCAGTATAGATGTTAAAGCAGTAAAGAAATTCAAGTTTTGTTGTGGTTCTTGATCTTCAGTTAAGTCTAAAGGGGGATTTTTTGTAGATATTGTAGAAGTTCTGCAGCTTTTCACTGCACTCTGACAAACAAAAATGAAGTTGTTTTATATTCTGTAATTATAATATTTTTATTGAAACACCTACATTCCTGCTACATTCCAGTTGTTACTTGGAAACATGTGATAGCTGATAGTCTGGGGCATTGGCAGTGGGACACACTGACACACTTTTTAAACCAATATACTGGTCGATGTCATGGTTCAAATTCTGTTCATAAAATTTACTGTCTGTCTCTCTTGCATCTTGCCTGCCACTTTCCACTGTGTATTATCTGGTAAAACAGAAATTATATAGAGATGATCGTAAGAAAAAGAAACATGGCACTGTTCAATAGTTGTCTTAAAATTGTTAAAATTATGTACATTTATATAAGTGAAATGGGTTTTTTTTTTTTTTTTACAGTAGACAAAGATGATAGTTTCATTTTCAGTAATGTTAAATGTATTGGATTCTCATTTTAAATAAAGGGGTTGGACATTGAATCCATGTTTGCATGTCTTTGTTGATAAGTGATTGTCTTTTTCACTGTGTAAAATATTCTGTCTGAAACTCAACATAAGAATAGAAATAGATGGAGGGAGAGCATCTCAAATGCAGCATCCATGACCTGTCTCCACATCTCATTTCACATTTCAGGCATTTAGCTGATTCTCTTTTCCAGAGCGACTGATGATGAGTGAGCAGGTAGAGGTTCAGTGTCACATGGCTGTAGCTGGACTCCAACCTGTGGCCTTTCCCTTACAGGACGGGTGCTCTAACCACTGGCCACACATCTCCATCTGCTCAGTCATCTGCTCATTCAGATACTGACATTTTCCTCGGTGTTTGTCAAATGCAAATACAAACCTGAATATGTTTCATTCCCTCCTCTAGCTGTGTTGCTTGTATAGTGGAGCCAACCTGGGCTCAGTACACTACCCAGGGGAGAACGAGCTCCTTCAGGAGACGACTACAAAGCAGACTGGTAGTTTCTCAAGTACATGGATTGAAGGGACTGATGCTGTTCAGGTGTGATGACCAGTGTGTTGTAGAGGATGGTCTTATTGGCAGCGTGGCGTAGTGGTTAGAGAGATTGTCCATTAACAATCTCAATATGTATCAGTAGATGTGGCCTTGAGTAACACATTGAACCCTTACAGCTAAATATTAAAAATTTAACGTGATTATCTCAGCTTGGTTTCTCAAACTTTCATGAATTGAGCATGATGTCTTAAAATGCAATGAAGTGTTCCATGCATGAAAAGTGAGAGAAATAGTTTTCCCCAACATGAAAGGATTAGGTTGAGGAGACACAACTAGAAACAGTTTGAGGGAGTAATGTGTTTCTCAGTTGATGAAGTCTGTTGATTAGCACTTGAGATGCCCCATATAGTCCACTAGTGGGTTGAATACATGTAGCTTGTCTGTTGGGCAAATCTTGTTGACAGTCAACTAACAGTGGACTATCAAAGTAACGTGTCACATAACAAGGGCCAAAATTTTGTTTTACTTTTAGAAATTTCAGCCAGTAATAGCTGAATCATTGGTATTGATCAACAATCCTATCAACCTCCTGCAGATAGATTACGGTCATTTTCTGCTATGGATCAGTAAAATTGTACAGTTTATTTTCAGGTCATGTTTCAGTATTTTAACTATTCTTGAAACATTTTGATCTGGATCTATTCATCATTAGAGGCATTCAGTCTCCACTAAGGAAATGCTCAGAGTTTCCTGTTAATCATTCACCAAGATTAATTGATTTCATTATTTTACTTCAGCACTAAAATCATGTTTTATATCCCTTGGCTGTAGCTCATGTTAAGCCTTATAATAAAGGCTTATCTGAATGGCTGATTGGGCTGTTTTTGTTTTCATAATAAGCCAATAACACACAATTGCACTTGTGTTTCCTTTGAACAGTACTTTATCTATCAAAGAGGTTTACGCCATGCAAGCTAATTCTTACAAATCGATCACTGGCATCAAAACCAAAATTGTTTAAGTTGTGAGAAATCTTTGTTTAGAAAATAGCGTTAGTGTTTAGTTGTAGTAGTTCATGCATTTCTTTTTTATTATTGAAAATATCAATCAGTTGAAGTTACAAATGAAGCTACAGCTGCATACATGAAATTGAATAAAAATGCAAAATAGCAGAAAAACAAAAAGGGAAACGTAAAGATGAAAGTTACAATAAAAGTTTGTTAGAATCAGCTTTATTGGCCAAGTATGTACACATACAAGGAATTTGACTCCGGTTTTTCGTTGCTCTTAATGTACCTACACAGAATATACAGCTAAAAACAAGGACGTTATGTTATGTTATGTTATGTTATGTTATGTTATGTTATGTTATGTTATGTTATGTTATGTTATGTTATGTTATGTTATGTTATTAAACTAAACATCGGCTCCTGTTGTCGAGAAAGCAAGTCAGCAACATATGTTTGACAGAACAGAATCAGATACAAGACAGATGCTTCCCCATAATCCTATGCTGAATATTATAAAAGACTCTTGACCTGATCTGATCAGGAGGTGTGAGAGAGTTCTGCAGAATGATAAGTAAGTTCTCTGGAAATCAGTTTATCCTCATACTGCAATAAAGTAGCTAAAGAGATAAAACTTCAAAACAATGACATCAAAAAAATCGTTGAAATTTCTTTAGAAGCAAACTGTTATCACTATCTAGTAAATAATTATTTAAAATTCATGTGTGTTTCCCTGTTGTTTCTGTATATAAGTGCTCTTTTCTCCACAGCTTTCCAGAACCTACAGACACTCAGCTGAAATATTCACTCTAGCAGGTGAGACTTTTGGGTTACATGCATCTTAATAGGGGAGTTTTTCATTGGAGTGTGTGTGTTTGGATAACTGCATATCCAGTCTGCTACTTTCACACACAAGGAGTTGATATTGATTCTCTGATGTGTTGTTTTCTTATGATTTTCTGATTGTTTGATTTTCATTGCAGGAGTCCAGTTCACCACTGTAAACAATGCTGACCATTTTTCTTCTCTGCGCTCTGTTCGCTCTGAGCGGTGCAACAGGTGAGACTCACCAACACACAGAGCCTATCTCCCCCTTTTAGACTCTCAACCTGTTTGTTTAAACTGCAGTCAGGTTCTCATAGTTTTTATGCTTATTCAAACGTGATGAAATCAACAACAACAACAAAACAACAAAATCAGACTCAGAATGATGATGCACTTATTCAAAAAATTACAATATAATTAAAGGTCAAAATTTCAAAGGGGTGCCTGCATTATTTATGGGGGATAACATGTTAACTTGTTTTTATTGTTGTTGTTAATGGTGTTGTTGCTGCTATTTCTGCTAACACTCATCTTCTCTTACCTTAGAGCCCCAGGTGGAGACCAGAGCAGAGCAGCACCCCCCTCTGGATAAGGTCGTCTCTGCAGCTCATGGTACAGTCTCTCCTCATGTTGTTATTAGTAATACTGTATATTTACACTCCTTCAGCCACTGGAAGGCTTTTAATCTCCCATGAGGCTTCGGTTTTACTTTGTTATATTACTTTAGAAAACACTGAAGGGGTTTGAACATTTTCCATGCAGTAACCATACCACATTTAAAATTCAGTCCCTTGTGGCACAGATCTGATCTTTTCATGTCAGCCTAAACAGTAAGAAACAACATGGAATTACATGTTTATTCTATTAAAGAGCAACATCAAAAACCCAGCACAAGCTGCTAAAAATGTGATTTTCTTTCCTTGTGAATGCAGCATTGAGACAGTAACATGTGAGAATGTGTGAAGGACCGAGGAATTTAATAAAGTAGTTCTGGTTGATGGTTAACTGCTGGTCTGCTTGTCTTCTGCTGCAGATCCAATGGAGCAGATGGCTGCTGTTGAGCAGAACATGTCTCTAGGTAAGAGAGAATAGCTTGGACAGCGACTTGAATTCATCCGACCCCAAAACATTCAATTAAAGTTCTTGTCCGACTACTGTCAACTAAATACTGTGATACAACGCTACAAGGATTGCAGTTGCGGTTGCATCTGTCCTTGTAAAACTAAAAAGAACAACATACCTACATTTGAGACCAGGTCCCAGTTTCACAAAAGCATTTTAGCACTAAGATAATATTTTTCCATTGGTTTTGACTAGAGCAACATCTAACTGTAATGTGAAGATACATTTAGGGAAACCAGGCCTTGATCATCAGTTAATGAGTCCATACTTTTCTCTTCCAGAGGAGAGGCCAGAGGAGCTTCTGGCTAAGGAGGCAGGAAGGCTGGAGGAAGAGGAGGCTCAGGCTCAGGAGGCGGCAGGAGCAGAGGAGCTGGGTGACGGTGTGGAGAGCAGGAGCGGCTGTCCGTCAGGCTGGTCCCAATATGGATCCAGATGCTTTGTCTTCATCAGCAGCTCAAGCACCTGGCCAGAGGCAGAGGTAAGACCTGAAGGGGTTCATTCCCAACAGCTACCTCAGTATTACATTACCTAATATTAATAAATAAATAAGGATTATTTTATCATCAAAAATGATATTTTGTGAGTCCAGTGATAGTTAGTGGTAACTACCAACCTGACAAGAATAAAATTCCAAGAGAAACACTAAATACTTATAGCCTATTTTATTTTTTTTTATTTTTTGGTATTAAATGGTTAAATTTCAAGATATTGAATATCAATATCTGCATGACTGATGGTTGAAATATGTACAATATTTCTTTGTTACAGAAGTTTGCACTCAAAGTTTTGGAAGTGCAGACTCTTGTTGAGGCCATACTGTGTCTTTCTGCATTAAGAGCGGTTTCTCTCTTCTTTTACAGCAACATTGTTTGCACTTTGGTGCCAACCTTGCCTCCATCCACAGCTTTGGGGAGTACCATTTCATCCAGGAGACCGTGAGGAGGAGCACTGGTGGTTTCCCCCGAACCTGGATCGGTGGCGCTGATGCCTTTCAGGTAGCAAACTCATCAGTTTACCCAGACCAATCCAGTCTATTGTTGAGTGTCTTTTCTTTCTCTCAAACAAGTCTGTATGGCAAAAAAAGGCTCAGGCTAAAGCGTGAAGTGTTCAAATTATTGAACACTTCACCAGATGACACCAGATGGATTATTTATCCATCTGGTGTCATGCAAATACACCAGGAGTCTCAAAATTCTGATCTGACCCCTCAGCTCTTGAAGTTTAGTCTCAGAGTGGTAGCGCTCATTTAGGGTCATTTCAGTCTTTGAGTTGTCTGACAAATATATGAATTCAAACAAACATGAAGACAGGCAGCAGAGCTTCTCGGCCTCTGTCCCACTTATCTACACTGAGACTAATGACAGCAGAATTAGGGATAACACACTTAAATTCCCCCCATCCAAAATGCAAATCAAAAGTACAGTTCACATACCAGTGATAGAGTTTTCTTTTGTCAAGTCTTTTTTTTATTCTTTAGAAAATTGGTGCATATTGTCCTTTCTCAGAACATTAATTCTGCAGATGCATTCAAATAAAACTCACTGTCCAGTCAAGTGGATGTAGATATAGATGGTGTCTCTTGGAGCAGATTGAGGTGTGATACAGCAAATTTACAGCACGTTATGCAAAATACATCAGGCGATTTCAACTGCTACAACTTTGTGCAAGTTACCAACAATAACAAGTGATTCATTTTCTCTGTTAACAGAACTTCCTGTGGTTCTGGAGCGACGGGTCCAGGTTTGACTATCAGCTCTGGGGCAGCAAAGAGCCCAACAACTATGGAAACACAGAACACTGTGTTGAGATGAACTATGGAGGTAGAGTAACTTTTCCTTCAACCCGAACCTCCCTGTCAAGCACACTTCTCTAACATTTCTCTTCTGACCAACATTGTTGGTCTTCTCACTTCACTAACACAGAGTTACAACACATTTTTGGTTTCATCTGATATAAAAACTGTCTGTTTTGTAATTTACAGCGGAGCACTACTGGAACGATGTGAATTGTGGAAGTCAGTTTCCCTTTGTGTGTGCCATGAAGCTGAACTGTTAAACTCACCCAAAGCCACTGGAACGGAGAATGAGGAGTGAGAACAGCAAATGTTGATACTTTCTGTCAGTAGCTTGTATACCTGACCGATAAAGAAGTTCTTGATCTTCAATTAAGTCTAAAGGGGGATTCTTTGTAGACTGAGCAATTCTGCAGCTTTTGTTGTTTTACATTCTGTATTTTTTTTTAAACACTTACCTTCCTGCTTTTGCCTCTCAGGGATAAATCATGTTTTTGAATAGAATTGAATGGCATTTCGATCAGATAGCTGATATTCTGGGGCATCAGCAGTGGGACACACTGACTGGACGATATCTGATTTTTAAACCAATATATCGGTCGATGTTATGGATTCAAATTCTGTTCTTAAAATTTACTGTTTGTCTCTCTTGCATCTTGCCTGCCACTTTCCACTGTGTATTATCTGGTAAAACAGAAATCATATAGAGATGATCTTAAGAAAAAGAAATGTTGCAATGTTCAATAGTTGATCGTGTCTTAAAATTGTGGACATTTATATCAGTCAAATGTCTTATTTACAGTGAAGAAAGATGATCATTTCATTTTCAATAATTTTAAATGTATTGGATTCTCATTTTAAAAAAAGGGGTTGGACATTGAGTCCATGTTTCCATGACTTTGTTGATAAGTGATTGTCTTTTTCACTGTGTAAAATATTCTGTCTGAAACTCAACATAAGAATAGAAATAGATGGAGGGAGAGCATCTCAAATGCAGCATCCATGACCTGTCTCCACATCTCATTTCACATTTCAGGCATTTAGCTGATTCTCTTTTCCAGAGCGACTGATGATGAGTGAGCAGGTAGAGGTTCAGTGTCACATGGCTGTAGCTGGACTCCAACCTGTGGCCTTTCCCTTACAGGACGGGCGCTCTAACCCATTAACAGTGACTTTAAATATTAATATTCAAACTGGAAATCACCACTCATACCGCTGCTAAGTCTCCTAGCAGACACTTTGTTTAGCTACTGGTCAAGAACTATATTGGTTGTTAGAAGAAAGAAGCCACGCCTAAACATGCCTCATAGCTGTTCTAAAATCAATGTAAAGCATGACCTCTTGTGGCTTATGAATCCAGCTGCTGTATTTTTATTAATAGCCCAGAGACCGGGCCTGGTGCTGAGGTAGGTTTGAATTTTCAGATGAAAGAAGCAGGAAAATAGCTGACAAGGCAGAGTGCTTTGGCTTGATTTCAACTGTCACTTACCTAACCCCAACTAACTGATCCTTACCTGATTTTCCTTTATTGCCTCAGAATGCTATTTCTTATTTTTATGAAAATGTTTTGTAAAAGTTTTCAAAATACAAAATTCATGTATTTCTTACATTAAAAACTAAAGAAACTAAACCTCGGGTCTGATAAAAACTGCAACAACAGGTCATATGTATGGGGAAGAGAGTAAATTCAGAGGGTCTTGTTATGAAGCCAGATTTATGAAAATATAAATTGACGAGAAATGACAGAAATATAAAACTGCATATGTTTCGTTCCCTCCTCTAGCTGTATTGCTTGAGCAACACAAGTTCAGGCAGGAAACTCCAGCTGGCTGTCTTCAGCTGATTGGACTAACTCAGCAGCACCTTTACAAGTGAACCAAACACACACACACACACACACATCCTAATGTCAAACCTTTTAAATGACACATTCTCACTCTCTGTCTAGCTCACCATGCAGACTGCCACTCTGCTGCTGCTGTCTGCTGTCATGAGTCTTGTTGCTTTTTGTTCACCAACCTCCTCCCCAGTTCCACTAGATCTGCTTTTATTTACTTTATTACCTTACGTGATGTACTCCCTGAGGTCTAATGTGCAGCAGAGAGCCATGAAAGCAGATCTACTCTGCCAAAAGCTGCCTTTCCTCTGTTCCAAAAGGCCGATCGTGTAACTCTCCATGACATCAGCTGGAAAAAACTTAAAATATGATTGTATTTCTGATTTTATCTTTCAGCCTCCATCTTTGAAATACTGAGACAGATGTGTGATAATACTATAGTTTTTGTGGATGAGAGAAATATTCAACTCAATTCAGCTAAATTCAGATTAAAAGTCAACAAGAATTGGTTCAACAGACTATCAGCCAGGTATTTTCAGTTGATTCTCACAAACTGTTCGACACACTATCTATTTATGTTAACTACCTGTGAGCTGATTGTGAAGTATTCTTCCTCAAATTACTATAATTAGACTGTTGATAGACTGTCAACATCCTCCGTTGAGGTTAGGGTTAAGTTTAGGCACATAAAAGAACATAAAGGAAGGTTAAGGAAGGTTGAGTTAAGGTTATGCTTAGGTTTAAGGTTAGACACATGACAATTTGTTAAAGTTAGGGTTATAGGACAGTGAGACAATTGATTCATAAAACAATTTCATATGTAGGAATGTGTTTCTCAGTTGATGAAGTCTGTTGATTAGCACTTGAGATGCCCCTTATAGTCCACGAGTGGTGGGTTGAATGCATGTAGCTTGTCTGTTGAGACAAATCTTGTTGACAGTCAACTGACAACAGTGGACTATCAAAATAACGTCCCACGTAACAAGGTATGGGCCAGGATTTCTTTTTTCTTAGAAATCTCAGCCAGTAATATTTTAGTCATTGGTACTGATCAGCAGCCCCATCAACCTATGGATCAGTAAAAATCGTATTTATTGTTTAGTTTCAGTTCAAGTTTCAGTATTTTAACTTTATGCTTGTATCACTTTGATCTGGATCTATTCATCATTGAAGGCATTCAGTCTCCACTCACATTAAGGAAATGCTCAGTGTTTCCTGTTAATCACTCACCAAGATTCATCCACCACAGTTCACAGTTCAGAGTATTTTACTTTAGCACTAGAATCATGTTTTATATCCCTTGGCCGTAGCTCATGTAGTTATTATTAGAATTAGTCCTATTGATATCTGACTACTATAAGTCTTAATAAAGTCAATAAAGGCTTATGTGATTGGCTGATTAAGCTGTTTTTCTTTTTGATAAGGCAATAAAACATAATTGTCCCTGTGTTTCCTTACACCCAGTGGTGGAAGAAGTATTCAGATCTTTGACTTAAGTAAAAGTAGCAATACCACAGTGTAAAAATACTTTGTTACAAATAAAAAGTCCTGCATTCAAAATCTTACTTGAGTTAAACAAAAGTATTAGCATCAAAATATACTTAAAGTAGCAAAAGTGAAAGTACTCATTATGCAGAATGGCCCATTTCAGAATCATATATATCATGTTTTTGGACAATAATTATTGATGCATTAATGTGTTCATCACTTTAATGTTGCAGCTGGTAAAAGTGGAGCTAATTTAATTACTTTATATACTGCTGGGTAGCTTAACCTGTAAAAATATATCATTATTTATTTGTTGATTTATAATTTGTATTAATAATCTAAATCTGCAAAGTAACTAGTAAATAAAGCTGTCAAATAAATGTAGTGGAGTAAAAAGTACAATATTTCCCTCTGAAATGTAGTGGAGTAGAAGTATAAAGTAGCATGAAATGGAAATACTCAAGTAAAGGTGTGTACAAGTACTTCTAAATTGTACTTAAGTACAGTACTTGAGTAAATGCACTTAGTTACATTCCACCACTGCTTACAACAGTTCTTTATCAACGAGATTTACACCATGCAACCTAATTCTTACAAATTGATCGCTGCCATAAAAAACAAACTTGTGTAAGTTATGAGACATATTTGCTTAGAAAATAAATAGTAGCCTATTAGTGTTTAGCAGTAGTGTGTTTACATTTGTTTTTTAATTACTGAAATTACCAATCAGTGGGTTTCAGGATTGTTTTCCCAAAACTGATAAATTACCACTTTCTCAACACACACCAGTTAAGTTGCAGCTGCATACATGAAATAAAAAAAAAGAAGCAAACTAGAAAAACAAAACGGGAGACGATGAAAGTTACGGTAAAAGTTTGTTGTAAAGCAGCTACTGTTGATGAGACAGCAACTTCTAATATTTTTGATTTAAAGCCAACACAGTCCAATGTGCAACAGGAGAGTCAGATCTTTTAGTGTACAAGATAGAACGATGAGGAAGTTTTCGGGAAATTAAGCACTTTATCCTCATACTGCAATAAAGCAGTTACAGAGATCAATCTTGCACAATATTGACAGTTAATAAATTAATTGAAGTTACCGGAAGAAAACTGTCATCCAGTAAACAATTACTTAATATTCACGTGTGTTTCCCTGTTGTTTCTGTATATAAGTGCTCTTTTCTCCACAGCTTTCCAGAACCTACAGACACTCAGCTGAAATATTCACTCTAGCAGGTAAGACTTTTGGGTTATATGCATCTTAATAGTTTTTTTTTTGTTTTTTTTAAATCAGAGCTTGTCGTTGGAGTTGAAGTCTCTGATGTGTTGTTTTCTTATAATTTTCTGATTGTTTGATTTTCATTGCAGGAGTCCAGTTCACCACTGTAAACAATGCTGACCATTTTTCTTCTCTGCGCTCTGTTCGCTCTGAGCGGTGCAACAGGTGAGACTCACCAACACACAGAGCCTATCTCCCCCTTTTTAGACTCTCAACCTGTTTGTTTAAACTGCAGTCAGGTTCTCATAGTTTTTATGCTTATTCCAACGTGATGAAATCAACAACAACAACAAAACAACAAAATCAGACTCAGAATGATGCACTTATTCAAAAAATTACAATATAATTAAAGGTCAAAATTTCAAAGGGGTGCCTGCATTATTTATGGGGGACAATATGTTTACTTGTTGTTATTGTTGTTGTTAATGGTGTTGTTGCTGCTATTTCTGCTAACACTCATCTTCTCTTACCTTAGAGCCCCAGGTGGAGACCAGAGCAGAGCAGCACCCCCCTCTGGATAAGGTCGTCTCTGCAGCTCATGGTACAGTCTCTCCTCATGTTATTATTAGTAATACTGTATATTTACACTCCTTCAGCCAGTGGAAGGCTTTTAATCTCCCATGAGGCTTCAGTTTAACTTTTTTTTTAAACAGCAATGTCGAAAGCTCACCTATGGCACAAAGGGCTAAAAATGTTACTTTTGCAGATGCAATGTTAAAAATGTCAAATGTGAGACTTCATCCGACCCCAAAAAAGTTGACTGAAGTTCTTGTCCTTCTGTATGGTTGAGATGCTGGTTCAATTCCCTGTAGGGAAAGTGCACAATACTGCTGAATAATAATAAATAATAATAATAATAAATTACATTTCTATAGCACTTTTCTCAGTACTCAAAGACTGAAGTGAAGTGCCCCTGAAGCCATATATATGTACCAATCTGTTCAATGGATATTGAAAACTGACTGCCACCAACTAAATACTCTGATAGAATGCTACAAGCATTTGTTTGCACAAAGCTATTGTGGTTGCAGCTGTACGACGGCATATTTGGACTAAAACTGAGAATTTCTGATATTAAAGTCAGAAAGTTTTTTGAGAAAAAAAGAAAGACTCTACCTAGTGGAATACTTGGTCATCTCCACATCATAGACACCACTGAACATGAGGAGGTGCAACAAACAGGCATCAACTTTACTTATCCAGATAGTGAAATGAATGAAGTTGGTTGGCTATGATTTGATATTTGATTTGATATGAGATTTTTCTCGTTTTTTTTTCTCTTAAAATTTTTTTGTTATAAATTTCTGCCTTTAATCTCATAGTTGTTCCTCAGAATATTACCCCCCTCCCTGCAGTAAATGTTGTTTTTGCCTACAATGGCTGTAGTACATTATTCTTAATCTATTCTTGTAAAAAAAATACAAAAAAACCCACCTACATTTGAGACCAGGGCCCAGTTTCCTTATAACATTTTAGCACTAAGATAATATTTTTCCATTGGTTTTGACTAGAGCAAAATCTAACCTTAATGTGAACATACATTTAGGGAAACCAGGCTGTGATCATCAGTTAATGAGTCCACACTTTTCTCTTCCAGAGGAGAGGCCAGAGGAGCTTCTGGCTTCAGGAAGACTGGAGGAAGAGGAGGCTCAGGCTCAGGAGGCGGCAGGAGCAGAGGAGCTGGGTAACGGTGTGGAGAGCAGGAGTCGCTGTCTGTCAGGCTGGTCCCAATATGGATCCAGATGCTTCGTCTTCCAAAACAACCCAAAAACCTGGACAGATGCAGAGGTAAGGCCTGATGCTACATGAAAAGTTTTATTCCAAAATGTTATCCACTTTTACTGCTACCTCAATATTTCCTTACCTAATATTACTTCAATAAATAAGGAGTATTCATATTTTATAAGATTATTTAATCCTTAAAAGTGATCATTTGTGAGTCCAGTGATTGTTAGTGGTAGCTACCACCCTGATGAGAATAAAATTTAGAGCGAAACACTGAATTTGTTGGCATTAAAATGGTTAAATTTAAAGATATTGAATATCAGCACAAAATACCAGATATCTGCTTGACTGACTGTTGCCTTACTCTGAACTGCCAACTTTACAGCTGATGCTGTCACCATGAACTGCATTACAGCCACTCAAGAAATATGTGCAATATTTCTTTGTTACAGAAGTTTGCATTCAAAGTTTTGGAAGTGCAGACACTTGATGAGGCCAAACTGTGTCTTTCTGCATTAAGAGCGGTTTCTCTCTTCTTTTACAGCAACATTGTTTGAACTTTGGTGCCAACCTTGCCTCCATCCACAGCTTCGGAGAGTACCAATTCATCCAGGAGATGGTGAGGTGGAGCAGCGGTAGCATGTCTCGAACCTGGATCGGTGGCAATGATGCTGTTAAGGTAGCATACTCATCAGTTTACCCAGATAAATCCAGTCAAGCGTGTTTCCTTTCCGTCAAAAACATCTGTATGGCAAAAAAAAAATTTGGCAGCAGAAGCCTCAGGCTAAAGTGGTAAGATGTATTTATCCATCTGGCGTCATGCAAACCCAGGGGCCTCATGCTCTGTGTAAATTCAGATCTGACCCCTCAGCTCTTGAAGTTTAGTCTCAGAGTGGTAGCGCTCATTTAGGATAGTTTCAGTCTTTGAGTTGTCTGACAAATATATGAATTCAAATGACAGCAGAATTGGGGATAACACACTTAAAATCCCAACCAATGATAGAGCCTTCATTCTCTGCACCTCAAGATCCTTTCCCACAACATTTATTCTGCAGATGCATTCAAATAAAACACACTGGCCAGTCAAGTGGATGTAGATATAGATGGTGTCTCTTAGAGCAGGTTGAGGTGTGATACAGCAAATTTACAGTGCATTATGCAAAATACATCAGGCAATTTCAACAGCTACAACTTTGTGCAAGTTACCAAAAATAATAAGAGATTCAAATTCTCTGTTAACAGAACTTCTCGTGGTTCTGGAGCGACGGGTCCAGGTTTGACTATCGGCTCTGGGCCAGCGAAGAGCCCAACAACTATGGAAACACAGAACACTGTGTTGAGATGAACTATGGAGGTAGAGTAACTTTTCCCAAATCCCTTCAACCTGAACCTCTCTGTCACAAGCACACTTTTCTAACATCAACAGATGCAGACACAAGTTACATCACTTTTTTTTTGTTTAATCTGTTCTAAAAACTATCTCTTTTGTAATTTACAGACCAGGACCGCTGGAACGATTGGACTTGTGAAACTCAGTTACCTTTTGTGTGTGCCAGAAGGCTGGACTATTAAACTCACCCAAACAGCCACTGGAACAAAGAATGAGGAGTGAGAACAGCAAATGGTGCTACTTTTGTTATTAGTTTGTATAGCTGACCAGTATAGATGTTAAAGCAGTAAAGCAGTAAAGAAGTTTTGTTGTGGTTCTTGATCTTCAGTTAAGTCTAAACGGGGATTCTTTGTAGACTGGCTGACGGGCATCGGCAGTGGGACACACTGACTGGACGATATCTGATTTTTAAACCAATATATCGGTTGATGTTAAAGATTCAAATTCTGTTCATAAAATTTGCTGTCTGTCTCTTTTGCATCTTGCCCGTCACTTTCCACCGTGTATTATCTGGTAAAACAGAAATCATATAGAGATGGTCTTATGAAAAAGAAACGTGGCACTGTTCAATAGTTGATCTTGTCTTGTCTTAAGTGGTTCAAGTCATATCTTCATGACAGAAAGTACTTTGTCTCCATTGGAAACTGTGTGTCTGAGCAGATGGCCATGACCTGTGGGGTTCCACAGGGGTCCATTCTGGGACCTCTCCTGTTCAATCTCTATATGCTTCCGTTAGGCCAAATCCTACAAAATAATAAAGTAGCCTACCATAATTATGCAGATGACACGCAAATCTACATATCACTTTCACCAGGTGACTATGGACCTGTTGAAACTCTGTGTCACTGCGTCGAACAAATCAATGACTGGATGCGGCAAAATTTTCTCCAACTAAACGGAGATAAGACCGAGATAATTGTCTTTGGAGCACAGAAAGAAAGACAGAATGTCTGCTCTCACCTTGACTCCCTGTCCCTCATAACTAAGAGTCAAGCCAGAAATCTTGGCGTTATCCTGGACTCAGATTTAAATTTCAATAGCCACATCAAATCGGTAACTTCGTCAGCTTACTACCATCTAAAAAATATTGCAAGAGTCAGAGGACTAATGTCCAAACAAGACCTAGAAAGGCTTACCCACGCCTTTATTTCCAGTAGATTGGAGTACTGCAATGGTCTGTTCACAGGGCTTTCAAAAAAAGCTCTTCGGCAACTCTTATTCAGAACGCCGCTGCCAGGGTCCTGACGAAAACTAAGAAATACGACCACATTACACCAGTTCTAAAATCCTTACACTGGCTACCAGTCACTCAGAGAATTGATTTCAAAATCTTGCTGCTTGTCTACAAATCACTCTGTGGCTCTGGGCCCAAATACATCTCTGACATGCTTGTGCCATATGAACCTTCTAGGAACCTTAGGACATCTGGGGCTGGCCTACTGGCTGTCCCAAGAGTTAGAACAAAACACGGTGAAGCAGCGTTTTGTTATCATGCAACACAGACCTGGAATAACCTCCCAGATGATATTAGACAGGCCCCGACTCTGACCGCTTTTAAGTCAAAGCTAAAAACTTTCTTATTTTACATTGCCTACTCTACCCTGTAATGGCTAAAAACGTATCTTTTCAGCTCAGCTTTTAAATAACCTTAATTTTAACACTTTCTGTTCAGGATCCCAACAGAGCTGACACGGGCAAGTACGAATTTTCATTCGTCTTGTCCAGGTAATGCTTACTTGCGCATGAGTGAACACTATATGTGGGGGGGACAGAGCTTTACCCTGTGTGATTCTCATCCATCTCTGGATGGTGAGGTTTTTGACCAAGAGGAGAATCTATGATTCTCGTCTGCCTTAGGCCGTGAGATCTGACGTAAATATCAGATCAAGAGTAGAATCAGGAAGGACAGGGGAAAAGAAAATTACAGAAAAACATATGGGTTCACTCACAATGTGCATCTAAAAGTGGGAGTATTTGTTGTATTTGTTGTGTTCTTTCATCTTTCTATCTCATTTGATTTGAACTGCACTAGTTTACTTTTAAGTCTTTTATCTTTTGTATCTCTTGTCTGTATTTTTGCACTTTTTAATTGTAAATCTTTTACCTTTACTGTATTTTTATCACCCTGTAAAGCACTTTGAATTGCCCCAGTGTATGAAATGTGCTATACAAATAAAGCTGCCTTGCCTTGCCTTGCCTTGCCTAATATTCTGTCTGAAACACAACATAAGAATAGAAATAGAAATAGATGGAGGGAGAGAATCTCAAATGCAGCATCAATGAACTGTCCCCATATTTCATCTCACATTCACATTTCAAAACTCTGGGTCTGATATAAACTGCAATGAATGGTCAAATTCATGGAGAAGAAAGTTAAATTCAGAGGGGTTGTTTTAACTCGCCCGGCGGGCAGTGCCCAAAAGTTGCATACCTCATTACATAGATCAAGTATATGCTTAAGCACTTCGAGTGGCGCTCTCAGCCCCCCAGATTTCGCAAATTAGATGCAAATATGGACTAAACCTCTAAAGTCAGTCCGGCACCCTCTGAAGGCATAAATACGTCAGAGTTTGAGTATTCTGGTGAACCCTCGAGAGGAAATACGCCTGACACCACCGTGACCTTAAACTACTGTATGTCAAGCAGAGTGGCTGATAAATCACACAACATCAAGTGATACCAGTGTCTGGGTTTTAAATCAATATGTGTGCTGGTTTATTAAACAAAGTAAAAGAATATACTCACAACTCAAAAGGTTTTCCTTCTAGTTGTATAACCAAATATAATGATTATGGTATATAAAGGTTGAAAATACAAAATGAGTAAAAAAATGTTGGCCAACGACTGCCCTTCTGTATCATATTACAGGGTTTCTGTGTCAGCCTACTACTGTACTACATCATTCCTAACCTTAAAGGGACAGCACTCATAACAAAATACTACCTTTGACCATAATGCATACACATTAAGATTAATCACGTTTCACACTTGTTAAATTTGATTACAATGAGTATTAAACATGATTACAATGATTATTTTGATTAAATGAATATTATGATTTGATTACATGAAGCATAGACTAAGCATGGTTATACTTAAGTATATGTCAAACAAAACAAAGGGAAATATAGTGAACCGTGTTATGCTTTATTTTAACCTTTACATCTGACTTGACTCTTTACACTAGCTGATTCCCACATCAGCTAGTGTATCTATCTTCTTTTTTTAATGAATTCCCAAAGAGAAATTGAGTCATTGCAACAGTAATGAATAGAAAGTAATTTGCCCAGAGGTGCAAATATTTGTTGTTTAACTATTCAGTAACATATTACTGCTGATCTTATAATTTTCATGTTTTCACTTCAGTTGAAGGATTTCACAGCCTTCTGTGGGCTATCCTTTGAATGACAAATCTTGTTCCATTTCACACAGGCTTCGCTGAGCACTGGGCCGTTCGATTCAGTGTGCTGAGGCCAGTATATGAGCGGTTTAGCGTTAGAGCCCCGTTAGAGGGCCCCGCCTGTGATCATAGAACTAGAGTTACCATGCATAACTATCGATGTTCATAGTCAACTGACATGTTGTTGTCAACTGTGGAGTATCAAAATAAAGTGTTCCCAAACAAGGTACTGGCCAAATCCTGAGTTTTGAAAGGCAAAAATCTCAGCGCCAGTCATTGGTAGGCTATTGATCAACAACCCTATCAACCTCCCTAAAAACCTTATTGTTTAGTTTCAGTCCATATTTCAGTATTAATATGCTTGTACCATTTTGGTACACAAAGATTCATGCTCCACAGCTTCTATAGTATTTCACTTGAGCACTAGCATCATGTTTTATATCTATATTTATTATGATTATAGTTGTTATAATTATAATAAATCATATTTTATATATAAATTATAATGTATTTATAATAAAACACAATTGTCCCTGTGTTTCCTTACAACAGTAATTTACTACAGCACCCCCTTGTTTTTAGCAATTATAGACCTATTTCCAAATTACCCTTTCTATCTCAGCTCTTAGAGAAGGTAGTTTCTATCCAACTATTATCTTTTATGAATCATAATAACCTCTTTGAGGAATTTCAGTCTGGTTTTAGAGTGCTCGTGTCAAGGTCAAAAATGATCTTCTCCTATCAGCTGACACTGGAGAAATACATATAAATATTAGTTTGTCTTAATCTCAGTGCCGCCTTTGACACAGTCGACAACTCAGTCCTTCTAAACTGCCTTGAACTGTAGGTTGGCATCAATGACAGTGCCCTAAATTGGTTCCACTCTTTTTTCCACTCTTTCTCAACACACACAAGTTGGTATCAAAAATGAAGTTGCAAGTGCTTACACAAAAATACAAAATAGCAGAAAAACAAAAAGGGAGATGTAAAGATGAAAGTTACAGTAAAGGTTTCTTGTAAAATTAAACAGCAGCTCCTGTTGGTGACACAGCAACTTCTGGTGTTGTAGATTTATGCCAAAACAATCCAGTGTGTATGCAACATATCTTCAACAGAACAGAATCAGATCTTTTAGTGTACAAAACAGAAACCTCCACAAAATCTGACTAGGATAAAAGATTCCTGGTCTGATCTGATCAGTAGTGGAGACAGTTTGGCAGAGAGAGATCAGATTAGAGAGATCCTCATACTGCAATAGAGCAGTTACAGAGATCAAATGTCCACAATAATGACAGTCAATAAATCAATTGAGATCTTATCAATATCCAGTAAACAATTATTTAAAATACATGTGTGTTTCCTTGTTGTTTCAGTATATAAGTGCCTTTTTCTCCACAGCTTTCCACCACATATTCACTCTAGCAGGTGAGACTTTTGGGTTACATGCATCTTAATAGGGGAGTTTTTCATTGGAGCTTGTGTTTAGATAACTGCATATCCAGTCTGCTACTTTTACTCACAAGGAGTTGATTCTCTGATATATATATATATATTTTTTTTTTAAATGATTCTGATTCTTTGATTTTCATTGCAGGAGTCCAGTTCACCACTGTGAACAATGCTGACCATTTTTCTTCTCTGCGCTCTGTTAGCTCTGAGCGGTGCAACAGGTGAGACTCACCAACACTCAGAGCCTATCTCCCCCTTTTAGACTCTCAACCTGTTTGTTTAAACTGCAGTCAGGTTCTCATAGTTTTTATGCATATTCAAACGTGATGAAATGATTCTGTTAAACAGTAATATTTCTAGCCACCTGTGGCACAAAGGGCTAGAAATATGATTTTCAGTAAAATGTGAGAAGGGTAGAAAAATTAAGGATAGAGGAATTAAAAGAAGTAGTTTTTGTTGATGGTTAACTGCTCGTCTACTTGTCTTCTGTTGCAGATACAATGGAGAAGATGGCTGCTGCAGAGCAGAACATGTCTCTAGGTAAGAATGAATAGCTTTGACGGTGACTTGAATTCATCTGATCCAAAAACACTCAAATACAAAAAGTTCTTGTCCTTATCTTTGGTTGTTTGGACTCAGCTGTATAATCTGAGATCTGAAAATATCACAAATGGTAATAAAATGTCTCTTTAAAATAATGTAAGCAGGAGGCTGGTATGATGGTTAGGAAGGCTGCCTTATGGTAAAGAGATTCTGGTTCAAGTCCCTGTAGGGATAGTGCACAATACTGCTGAAGTGCCAATGAACCCATATACTGTATATGTACCAATCTGCTCAATGGATATTGAAAACTGACTACCATCAACTAAATACTATGATATAATGCTACACATTGTTTGTAGAATTTTAGTGTGGTTGTATCTGTACTTGTAAAACAAAAAAAAAACATAGCTACAGTCACCTTCAGAATTATTGTCATCCTTCATGAAAATGGATTGTATAAAATAAACAATAGACAAAAGATGCAAGGAAGCACGCACATCCAAACTAAACCTAGGTGCTGGACAGAAGGACAGTCAATTATTATAAGATAGAGTCCACACACTAGAGATTGCTCCAAAGGTGTTTAATTACCACCACATGTGACCTGAGAGCTTTGCTCGACTTGATCAATAAAACAGCTTTGTTGCTAAAATGATTGTGTTAAAATGAAAATATACGGCTCCCCCATATGTTTCAGCCGACAAAAATGACTGATTGTATTTACAATTTTTTTTACAGCCAGTTTTGCTCAATTTCATGAAGGGTGTCAATATTTCTGAAGTTAACTGTACATTTGAGACTAGGGCCCAGTTTCCCAAAAGCATTTAGCACTATATGCCATTGGTTTTGACTAGAGCAAAATCTAACCTTAATGTTAAGATACATTTAGGGAAGCTAGGCTGTGATCATCAGTTAATCGGTCCTCCTCCTCTAATGAGTGGAGAGCAGGAGCCAATGTCCATCAGGCTGGTCCCAATATGGATCCTGATGCTTCATCTTCAGGAGGAGCCCAAAGACCTGGACAGAGGCAGAGGTAGGGCCTGATGCTCCGCCATGCTACATGAAGGGTTTCATTCCAAAATGCTAATATTTCCTTACCTAATATTACCTCAATAAATAAAGGAAATAAATATAAATAAGGATTATTTCATCCTCAAAAGTGATATTTTGTGAGTACAGTGACTACCACTCTGACAACAATAAAATGCAGAAGGAAACAGATTTTTTTGGCATTAAAATTGTTAAATTTAAAGATATTGAATATCAGCACAAAATATTGGATATCTGCATGACTGACAGTTGCCTTCCCCTGAACTGCCAACTTTACAGCTGATGCTGTCAACATGAAATGCATTACAGCCACTGAAGAAATATGTGCAATATTTCATTTGCAGAAATTTTGCACTAAAATTTTTGGACGTGCAGACTCTTGATGAGGCCAAACTGTCTGTCTGCATTAAGAGCGGTTTCTCTCTTCTTTTGCAGCGCTATTGTTTGCACTCTGGTGCCAACCTTGCCTCCATCCACAGCCCTGAGGAGTACTATTACATCCAGGAGCTCGTGAGGAGGAACACTGGTGGTTTCCCCCGAACCTGGATCGGTGGCTCTGACACAGCTCAGGTAGCAAACTATCCAGGTCAATCCAGTCTAGAGCTGCAACGATTAATCGATTAGTTGTCAACTATTAAATTAATTGCCAACTATTTTGATAATCGATTAATCGGTTTGAGTAATTTTTTAAGAAAAGTAAGTCAAAATTCTCTGATTCCAGCTTCTTAAATGTGAATATTTTCTGGTTTCTTTACTCCTCTATAACAGTAAACTGAATATCTTTGGGCTGTGGACAAAACAAGACATTTGAGGACGTCATCTTGGGCTTTGGGAAACACTGATTGACATTTTTCACCATTTTCTGACATTTTATAGACCAAGCAACTAATCGATTAATTGAGAAAATAATCGACAGATTAATCGACAATGAAAATAAATGTTAGTTGCAGCCCTAATCCAGTCTACTGCTGAGCTTGTTTTCTTTCTGTCAGACAAGTGTATGGCAAAAAGATTCTGGCAGCACAAGGCTCATGTTAAAGTGTGAAGTGTTCAAATGTACAATATTTATCCATCTGGTGTCATGCAAATACACCCACGGATCTCATACTCTGTATAAATTCAGATCTGACCCTTCAGCTCTTGAAGTTTAGTCTCATTTAGGATCGTTTCAGTCTTTGAGTTGTCTGACAAATATATTAATTCAAACAAACATGAAGACAGGCAGCAGAGTTTCCATGACACAAATAACAGCAGAATTAGGGATAATACTCTTAAATTCCCTTCATTCGCAAAATACATGAGACAATTTCAGCAGCTACAACTTTGTGCAAGTAACCAACAATAACAAGTGATTGAATTTCTCTGTTAACAGAACTTCTTGTGGTTCTGGAGTGATGGTTCAAGGTTTGACTATCACCTCTGGGCCAGGGGAGAGCCCAGCAACTATGGAAATAATGAACACTGTATTGAGATGAACTGTGGAGGTAGAGTAACTTTTCAAAAATCCCTTCAACCTAAACCTCCCTGTCACAAACACGCTTCTGTAACATCTACAGGGTTCATACAGCTTTTTAAGAGTAAAATTCAAGCACTTTTCAAGCACTTTCAAGGTACCTAAATCAAAAATTTCCAAACTCTCGAAGCCTTTATCATCACACCTAAATTGTTACTATAAATGCAATTGCGAAAAATATAGTTTACAGTATTCCTTTATACCCAGAGCAATCAATGTATTTTGTCACTTTGTTTATTTTACCAGCTGTACATATTAACTTTGATTGTATGTTTTGATCATGATTATTTAATGCTTGCTAATTTCCAGAGTAAGGGATCAACAGAGGAGTTATCTAGCTATGAATGACGAGTGCCGACTCCCCCATCGTATACAGGTCAATCTCCTTTCTGTGGCTCCTCTCTGAAGCCATTTTTTTATATTTTTCGTTAGGCAGCCAGTTGTCATTAAAATGACAGCCTGGTATGTTGCTAAAGCGATGACAAAATCCACCTGTTCTCTAGTAGCTGATGAGCAGGTACAATAGTTAGCTAGCTACCTTCAATGTGCATGCACGCACAACATCAAAGGTCAACATCAAAGGCCGCTCCGCTCCTCATGACGCGGAGCGGAGCGGAACGGAACGGAAAAACACCCCCTTTTCATTTCGGAGCCCATGTCAGTCAATCGAGTCCGCTCCGCATCTTGTGTGAGACACCAGGAGACAACAAACAAATATGACGACGGGATCGTTTCATTTCAAATATTAAACGATTTTTGGTGTGATTGTGTAGATGAAACACCAGATTATGTTGAAAATCAAGCATTTTTCAAGGAGTATATTCGAATTCAAGCATATTCCTAACCTTGAAAACATAACTGTTAAAATTAAGCATTTTCCAAACTTTCAAGACTTTGTACGAACCCTGCGAGTCACAACATGTTTTTGGTTTCATCTGATTTAAAAACTGTCTCTTTTGTAATTTACAGCGGAGAGCCATTGGAATGATTCACCATGTGGAACTCAGTTACCCTTTGTGTGTGCCCAAAGGCTGAACTGTTAAACTCACCCAAACAGCCACTGGAACCAAGAATGAAGAGTGAAAACAACAAATGATGATACTTTTGTCATTTGTTTGTATACCTGACCATTAAAAAAATTGAAGCAGTAAAGAAAGTATTATTGTGGTTCTTGATCTTCAGTTAAGTCTAAAGGAGGACTCTCTGTGGACTGAGCAGTTATGCTATTTTTCTGTAGCATTCTACATACCATTCATCAATTAATATAGTTTTTATTGAAACACTTTAACACTGACTGCTATTTCAATCATTACTTGTAATCATGTGACAGCTGATAGTCTGGGGCATCTAGGGCAATAGAAGGATACAAGAGCAGAATAGCTTTATACACAGATGATGTGGTGCTTTTTATATCTAATCTGGCACAGTCAATTCCAAATCTATCAGACCTCATTAGGACGTATGGTGAATCTTCAAGGTATAAAGTTGATAATACTAAATCATCTATATCATCTACATTTTGTAATTCCCCATCAGGATTCAAATATTTAGGGGTTTATATCACTCCTGATATACATAACTTAGTTTCTGTAAATTATGACCAATTATTACTAACACATTTAAATCAGTTAATAAGTGGAAAAGCCTCCCTAGGACATATCAATATAATTAAGATTAACCTAAATTTCTATATCTATTTCAAGCTGTACCACATAGTCCTCCACCCTTTTTTTGTGTATTTGGTTTTTATCTACACTGTGTGTTCCATGTCATTTTTACCCTTGTGTTTACCTGACTGCATAACTAATTTCCCTTTGGGACAATAAAGACATTGAACTTGATGTTCCGGTTCTCAGAGCTGACCAATACCCTGTTGTTTAAAATTGACCAAATACAACATCATAATTACCACTAAATTTATATTTATATTCCAAGGAATTAAACAGTTTGAAAAAAGAAACACACAAACCATTTGTGAGTAATAATATTATGGTTTGGTATGAAACACGAAAATACTACATCTAATTTCTCTTGCTTTTTGCCAAAATTGGGAAATACTTAATTTAAACCGGGCACTCATGACCTGGGATTGAAAAAATGGGTGGAGAGGGGCTTTAACAAGGTCGCAGATTTAAATAAAGATGAGACACTATACATTTGAGGAACTACAGTTAAAATATGATATTCCTCAGGCACATTTTTTCAATAATTTGCAGATACAGTGTTTCATTGCAAATTCACAGGAGAACTCCCTGGGACGGTTTGGCAAGGGAGTCCATCCCTTGTCCATACTTTATTCTTTGTTACTTAAAATTCCCAGGAATCATCTGAGGATAAAAGACTTGCATGTGATATAGTTGAAGAAATACTAGATTGGAAGGACATTTGTCTCAAATCCCAAATTCTGACTATTAACACAAGATTTTAACTCCTCCAATATAAATGGCTAATGAGGACTTACATTACACCCTCAGTATTATATTATTTTGATCCAAACTTTCCATATGAATGTACTAAATGCAATCAGAACAAGGGTTCTTTATATCATTGTTTATGGGAATGTCCAATCATCAAAGATTTTTGGAAAAATGTTTTACAATGCGTATCTCGTGTAATTTCAGTTAATCTATATGTGTTGTAAATTGTGTCTATAAGGTATTTTTCCAGTCAATTGTAATTTCAGAACTTGTAAGAAAAAAAATGGGGTATTTTTGTTTTTGAAGGATTACAGACTTTGAGGACATGTGGGGTATGTTTATGGACTGCTTAAGGACACTTCCATTTAAGACTGACATTATGTAGGATAATTCTCCATATTCAGATTTCAATAAGTATCCACTTGCCCACATGCCCAGGCACACAGATAGTTTGGTCAGTAGATAAATAAGCCACTTGGCCAAGCTGGCCCAGGCACTCATAACTGCAGGTTCCACTGTTCCATATTGGTCGCTTTACTCTCTATTCTGAGGAAACGACACATAACTGCAGCACACATGTTTTGGTGGCTTAGGTCTGCTGTTTTGGGGGTTATGTTCTCCCTGGTCTAATGCATGTGCAGCAGCGAGCCATAAAAGCAGATCTATTCTGCCAAATCCAAACTTACTGCTATGTCATAACCATTTATAAACGTATTAATATCAATATTTGAGTTGTGAATAATGTAGTACTGCAGCCCAAAAAAATATATTGTAAAAGAAACACAACATATCAATTCAAATGGCATCACTTTTATTCATATCAAATATATTTTGTCACTATCAGACCAATACTGCTGGAATAACCTGAACTGTCTGCAAAAGCTGCATTTCCTCTGTTCCAAAAAGCTGATCGTCTAACTCTCCATGACATCAGCTGGAAAAAACAAGGACTGGAATTTAGGATAGCTTTGTAAAAATATGATTATATTTTTGATTATATCGTTCAGCCTCCATCTTTGATGGATGAGAGAAATATTCAACTCAGTTCAGCAGTATTGATTAAAAGTTACATTCATTCATGTTATTTCCCCACATCAAAATAACCCTGGCAATCAATTCACACTGTAACATCTTAGGTTTTTTAATCAGCATGGTCAACAGAAAGTGAAAGTTTTGTTTATCTCAGCCATCAGTTGGATCATTGTTTGTCTAATACATAACTAGAAGATAAAATACATTATTTTTTTTTTTTTTTTTAGCAATCCCCAGACATTGAGTCATTGCAGCAGTAATGAATATAAAGTAATTTGTCCATTTGTTGTATTTATTGTTTAACTATTACTACTATAACCATAACTATATTCAGTAACATATTGCTGTTACCATTTGAAAACCTTGTAACTCCTATTTTATGATTTTATAAGTTTCATGTTTTCACCTCAGTTGAAGCATTTCACAGCCTTCTATGGGCTGAGAACATTTTACCACATTTGGTCTCATAAAATTGTTAGGATAAACTCAATAATGCTTGATGGTCAAGCTGAAAACAAAGCTGTTTTCCTTAATTTCTGAAAAGCTGACAATTTGAAGATACAAGGTTTCCACCTGACTGGGAAGAAATGTGCCCATCAATATATACCTGTTCTTTCAATTCCAATGGGTGGGTAGTTTTTATTCCCAAACAGAGGGTATCACTTTATTTTGATAGTCCACTGCTGACTCTCAACAGTGTATCAGTAGATATTCAACAGTGTATCAGGTGACTGTCAACGAGATCAACTAGGTATTTTCAGTTGACTCTTAACAAATGCTCACCAAACTGTAATTTACATCAACTACCTGTAAGTTGATTGTGAAGTATTCTTTCTTAAATTACTATCAATAGACTGTTGACAACTTCAGTTAAAGGAATAGTTCACCAAAAAATGAAAATTCTGTCATCATCTACTCACCCTCATGCCAAATTAAACACACAATCTGTTAGTCCATATAACATCCAGGGAGGTTGCCAGTACAACTTCATAGCAGCCTTCTCCAAAACAACTGAAGTCAATGGGGACCTGTTCTTTAGAGTTCCAAAACAAAAACAGCCAAACAATCACACTGTGAATAGAAAGACCTATACAACATTATTTGTTGCACATCAATCAGCTGTAGTTAAGATTTGCACTGAATTACGGTGTAAATATAGGTCTTTTTGGAACTCTGAAGAATTGGTCCCCACTGACTTCAGTTGTTTTGGAGAAGGCTGCTATGGAGTTGTGCTGGCAACCTCCCTGTGTGTTATATGGACAAACTTCACCTGTGTTTCAACTGGCATGACGGTGAGTAGATGATGACAGAATGATTTCAGAATTTTCACAGGGGAATACAGTTAACACACATCAGGTCTTTATTCTTTTGCTACTATGGGTGTTGAGTTAAGCAAAGGGTCTCAGAAACTACGCCTGAAAGAGGCTGGAGCTGCACAGAAGTGAAAATTTAACTTTGTTGTAGGACAAAATTAAAGACATTTTTGGAAAGGCCTTGACCTGGAGAGTAACATATGTCAATATGAAGAACAAGGGTGGTTCCTGTACTGCAATATTGCCCTTTGAACTCTGACCCCGGGCCACTTTGAAGGCTTATTATGCAGCAACACAAGGGGCTACAGACATGGGATCAACTTCTCTAGAAAGCTATTGAGCTGTACTTTCATGGGAGTGGGGTTACTGATGGCAGGCGGCACTGAGTTGGGTTGAAATGCAATATTTTCTGAAATTCTCCTGCTTCCCATTAGGATATAATTCCCAAGAGGATATAATCAAAAAAAATTACAAAAATATACGTTTGTTGGTGCTATTTTGCCGCGATTTCATCAGCTGTGTTTCATGGGCAGAAAGAGGTATGTTCAATGACGAAACGGATTATGCAATGTTTAGAAACAGAACTCCCGGCTGCGTTCTTCTATTTAAATTGCGTTTATTGTAAAGTAGATGTAACGGTACAGTCGTTAGAAAGTGCTATACAAATGTATTTATTTATCTAGCAGGTGACATCAAATGGTAAATGCAAGCGATTTTTTTTTCATTTGGCCTCGAAATTGATCTACAACCATATTAACCTTTTTTTTTTTTAAGTAATATTAGCACCAAAGAGCTCAAGCAAAGAAATTCAGCAAACCAGAATGCCTTATTTGGGCAGAAAATGTAGGCCAGACTGTGTGTTCCGTGGTCTAGGAGAGAAAGCTGTAGGCGTCCAATACTGCCGCGAGAGGTTTTACCATGGAGTCTATGGAACGCCTGGTGTGTCCTATACAGACGCAAAAGGGTACCTTTAGCGTCATTATAGCGACGTCAAGGGATTTGACAAAGAGTCAACATAGGACGAATTGGGAATGAGAACGGGTTGGATAAAAATGTCTGCAGCTCAGAAACCATAAGTCCTAAAGCAATCATATTTTGTAGGTGGGCTGTTATAGTCCTCCGCTACTCAGGCAAGGTGGCCCATGCATATTGGCCAGAAGGTGGCGCTATAAAAAGCAACCGATATAGGTCCCTGTCCCTCAGGACCTGAAGGGCCACATCTAGTTTTGTGCCTACGTCCATCCACATACTTAACTCCCACCCTCTCCTCTACCCATCTGCCCCCTGCAGGGAAACTAACTGACTGAACAACTTGTGCCCTCACACATGCCTACTCAGACACTAGCACTACTGCACCGTGGCACTATTGCGTGATTGTCCTATTTGTCTTGTCTGTACACTGCACAAACAAAGTTCCTCACGGAAAATAAAGTAATTTGAATTTGAATTTGATGTTTTGGCCAATAACTTGTGAACCGTTTGTTGTAGAAAGACAATTATTTTGTCCCTAGATTCTTTTGAAGGTGTGTGGCAGGAAGAGGGGGAAATATATTATCCAGGTAGAGCAGAGTATCATCTGCATACAAAGAAATAGAGCTCAGTAGATATTTATGTTATTGGAGTAATGTTATTGAATAATCTAATTGAAGCAAGCGGCTCCATGGACAAAATAAAAAGAAAAGAAGACAGAGGGCAACCTTGCTGCATGCCTCTTATAATTCTGATAGGGCTCAATAATGTACTTCCTGTTATAATGACAGCATAAATTGTTTTTTATCATGTTAATAAAAGCAGTACCAAAACCCATGTGTTTCAAAACTGACAACAAATATGACCACTCGAGGCAGTCAAAGGCTTTTTGACAAAACTGCCGAAGGTGTTTTACCTGTCTATTATGTGGAAAAGTGTATGCATATTGTCTGAAGACAGATAGCCTTTCTAAACCCTGTTTGGTCAATATGAGTCAACTTAAGGATGTAAACTTCAAGGCGTGCTGAAAGTTCACTGGCAAACAACTTGATATCGGCATTGATAAATCACAAGGGCGATAACTTTAGAATTTTATTTAGGATATTTGTCCATTTTCAACAAAAGGGAATTGATAGCAGTATTAACGCCTCTCCTGAACAAGCCCATACGAATAGTAGTGTTCATCATTTCTACTAAAAAAGGGACAATAAAAACACAAAACTTAATATATTTCAGGGAATATCTTATTCCTGGATTTTTTACTTCTTGAAGTGCAGATCAGTGCCCCTACTGACAGTGCCCTTCTGAAGAAAGACAGGGCAGGTCATTTTTCTTCAGGAAAGCATGTAACCTATCTGCTGACTGACAGTGTTTAGTTGAGTAGAGCTCTTTGATTAAGAGGATGAGTGAGTAGGTAACCTGTCTCAGATTCAACTGTCAGAATATCGTAAAGTTGCTCATTGTGATGTAATTTGTTTGCCAGCAATAGCCTGGGCCTGCTACAATTAAAGAAACTCTTTCATACTTTTTAATTGATAAAATATTTTTACATTGGTGTTATTCACTTCCATTGTACCTTGAGGTATTCCAATGATAAATAGTTGGAGAATGAACACAGAATGTTTAGTGTTTTATATCCAAATTCTATTTCATTATAGTGCTAATGAGCATGAAATTGTGCTTACAGTATATTCCCATAAAATGAATGTCACTGTGGCTAAGTCAGCCTTATTGCCAAGGAAACCTGCCAAGTCTCAAGACACTTGGTCACATGAGGGCACCAGTCTCTGCAAGCTCACAATAATAGCATTATGTCTTGCAGTCATGTTGTGCTTGGACCCCATCAATTGTCCCTTGCAGCAATATTTTTCTAATTGTATTTAACTTCATCTTTCACCTACTTGTTATGAAATGTTCTGAAAAGGAAACATTTTTTTGGAAAATAGTCATTACCTGGAAGGTCATGATTCAATATCTCTAAAATATAGAGGATTCAGTCTATAAATTGGTTCTCATGTCAACCAAGAACTCAAGGAACTTACTAATCTTTAAAAAGTACCACAAAATGTTTCCGTTTTGTGCTATAAATTGTTTTATGAGAGTGTCACTTTTTTCAAATGGTGGCTGCAGTATCTCATTTTGGAGTGAACCTCTTCATATGCAGCACCAACAATTATCACAATATCTTGAAGTCAGAGTACAAGGTCAGCTTCAAGTATATCTGTTACTGTTCTCCATATCAACCATATCAATATTGGTCCACATGGAAATTGTACTTAGTAGGAGCTTCATTCAAAGAGATTTACACCATGCAACCTAATTCTTATAAAATGATTGATAAATAACCTTATTGCTCTTTCATCTAGGCTTTCTCAACCCACACCAGTTGATATAAAAAATGAAGTTGCAACTGCATACATGAAATGAAATAAAAATGCAGAAAAAATTGCAGAAAAACAAAAAAGTTGATATAAATATGAAAGTGACAGTAAAAGTTTGTTACAAACTAAACAGCAGCTACTGTTGATGAGACAGCAATTTCTAATGTTTTAGATTTAAAGCCAACAGAATCCAGTGTGTATGCAGTCAGATTTTTTAGTGTACAAGACAGAAACAAAATCTGAATAATATAAAAGATTCAGGTACTGATCTGTCCAGTAGTGTGAGATAGTTTGAGGTTTCCGGGAAATCAAGCACTTTATCCTCATACTGTAATAAAGCAGTTACAGAGGTCAAACTTCGACAATAATGACAGTCAATAAATTAATACAAAGTCACTGGAAGCAAGCTGTTGTCAATATCCAGTAAATAATTACTTAAAATTCATGTTTGTTTCCTGGTTGTTTCTGTATATAAGTGCTCTTTTCTCCACAGCTTTCCAGAACCTACAGACACTCAGCTGAAATATTCACTCTAGCAGGTCAGACTTTTGGGTTACATGCATCTTAATAGGGGACTTTTTCATTGGAGTGTGTGTTTGTATAACTGCATATCCAGTCTGCTACTTTCACACACAAGTACACACAAGAGTTGATTCTCTGATATATTGTTTTTTTTAAAAATGATTTTATGATTCTTTGATTTTCATTGCAGGAGTCCAGTTCACCACTGTAAACAATGCTGACCATTTTTCTTCTCTGCGCTCTCTTTGCTCTGAGCGGTGCAACAGGTGAGACTCACCAACACACAGAGCCTATCTCCCCTTTTTAGACTCTCAACCCGTTTAACACTGCAGTCAGGATCTCATAGTTTTTATGCTTATTCACACATGATGAAATCAAGGACACAACAAAACCAGACTCAGAGTGATACTGATGATTGCTAATGGTGTTGTTGCTTCTATTTCTGCTAACACTCATCTTCTCTTACCTTAGAGCCCCAGGTGGAGACCAGAGCAGAGCAGCACCCCCCTCTGGATAAGGTCGTCTCTGCAGCTCATGGTACAGTCTTTCCTCATGTTATTATTAGTAATACTGTATATTTACACTCCTTCAGCCACTGGAAGGCTTTTAATCTCCCATGAGGCTTCCGTTTTACTTATTTTTATTACTTCAGTGAAGAGGTTTGAACACTTTCCATGTACTAACCATACCACATTCAATATTCAGTCCTTTGTGACACAGATTCTTCTGTTTTAAGCAGCATTGTTGAAAGCACAAAGGGCTACAAATATGATTTTCTGCTCTATTGCAGATGCAATGTTAAAACAGTAAAATGTGAGACTTCATCTGACCCCAAAAAAAATCAACTGAAGTTCTTGTCCTTCTGTATGGTTGAGATGCTGATTCAATTCCCTGTACAGATAGTGCACAACACTGCTAAAGTGCCCCTGAACCTATATATGTACCAATCTGCTCAATGGATATTGAAAACTGAAGATGATCAACTAAATACTATGCTACAGCGCTACCAGGATTTGTTTGCATTATGCTATTGTGGTTGCATTTGAGATCAAGGCCAAGTTTCACAAAAGCATTTTAGTATAATATTTTTCCATTGACTGGAGGAAGAGGTGGCAGGAGCAGAGAAGCTGGGTAACGGTGTGGAGATCAGGAACCGCTGTCCGTCAGGATGGTCTTCATATGGATCCCGATGCTTCGTCTTCCAGAGCTTCCCAAGGACCTGGACAGAGGCAGAGGTAAGGCCTGGTACTCCACCATGCTACACATAGGGTTTCATTCCAAAATGCTATTCATCCACTTTAACTGCAACCTCAATATTTCCTTATCTAATATTACCTCAATAAATAAGGATTATTTCATCCTCAAAAGTGATATTTTGTGAGTCCAGTGATAGTTAGTGGTAACTACCACCCTGATAAGAATAAAATTTAGAACGAAACATTGGCATTAAAATGATTATATTTAAAGATATTGAATCTCACTATCAGATATCTGCTTGACTGACTGTTGCCTTCCTCTGAACTGCCAACTTTACAGCTGATGCTGTCACCATGAAATGCATTACAGACACTCAAGAAATATGTGCAATATTTCTTTGTTACAGAAGCTTGCATTCAAAGTTTTGGAAGTGTAGACACTTGATGAGGCCATACTGTGTCTTTCTGCATTAAGAGCGGTTTCTCTCTTCTTTTACAGCAACATTGTTTGAACTTTGGTGCCAACCTTGCCTCCATCCACAGCTTTGGGGAGTATCAATTCATCCAGGAGATGGTGAGGTGGAGCACTGGTAGTTTCTCCCGGACCTGGATTGGTGGCACTGATGCCGTAAAGGTAGCATACTCATCAGTTTACCCAGATCAATCCAGTCAAGTGTGTTTTCTTTTTGTTAAACATATCTGTATGGCAAAAAAAGATTTTTGCAGCAAAAGTGTTAAGTGTTCAAATGTATTTAACCATCTTGTGTCATGCAAATACACCCAGGGATGTAAATTCACCCAGGGGTGTAAATTCAGATCTGACCCCTTAGCTCTTGAAGTTTAGTCTCAGATTGGTAGCGATTGGTTTCAATCTTTGAGTTGTCTGACAAATATATAAATTCAAACAAAGATGAAGACTCCTCAACCTCTGTCCCGCTTACTTACACTGAGACTAATTGGGGATAACACACTTAAATTCCCTCCATCCAAAATGAAAATCAAAAGTGCTGTTCACATACCAATGATAGAGCCTTCATTCTCACCACAGACTGAATAGAATAATATTTAAGAAATGTCAATTTTTTTTTAAATTCTTGAGAAAATCCCCTTCCTGAATGGAATGAATTGAAAGTAAATTGACCTTGGTCCACGTAGTCCTTTCCCACAACATTTATTCTGCAGATGCATTCAAATAAAACACACTGGCCAGGCAAGTGGATGTAGATATAGATGGTGTCTCTTGGAGCAGGTTGAGGTGTGATACAACAAATTTACAGTGCGCTATGCAAAATACATCAGGCAATTTCAACAGCTACATCTTTGTACAAGTTACCAACAATAACAAGTGATTCAATTTCTCTGTTAACAGAACTTCGTGTGGTTCTGGAGCGACGGTTCCAGGTTTGACTATAAGCTCTGGGCCAGCGGAGAGCCCACCAACTATGGAAACACAGAACACTGTGTTGAGATTAACTGTGGAGGTAGAGTCATTTTTCCTTCAACCTGAACCTCCCTGTCACAAGCACACTTCTCTAACATATAGAGTAACATATTTTTGTTTTCATCTGAACTGTCTCTTTTGTAATTTACAGACCAATACCTCTGGAATGATTGGAGTTGTGAAAGTCAGTTACCTTTTGTGTGTGCCAAAAGGCTGGACTATTAAACTCGCCCAAACAGCCACTGGGACCAAGAATGAGGAATGGGAACAGCAAATGTTGATACTTTTGTCATTTTTTTGTATAGCTGACCAATAAAGATGTTGAATCAGTTAAGAAATTGAAGTATTGTTGTGGTTCTTGATGTTCAGTTAAGTCTAAAGGAGCAGTGCTATTTTGCACTACACTCTGAAAAAAAAACTATGCTCTTTATATTCTGTAATTATAACATTTTTATTGAAACACATTCCCGCAACACTTCAATCATTACTTGGAAACATTTGATAGCTGATGTCTGGGGCATCTTGGTATAACTAAGGTGCATATTAGGGTTCAACTCTTTCCATGCCAAAATTTCAGTGTTTCCCCAGAACTCTATTCTTTGCAGGATGAAGCTTCATATCAGCACCACTCCATCAGTCCAAGCACCGTAAGTGCTGGAACCCTATTGTATTTGCTGGAATTATTTACTTTCTTTTTCTCCATTAAAAGTGTCTACAGCTCAGAAACCATAAATCGTACAGCAAACATTATTTGGTGGCCTCCTATGGCCCCCCACTACTCAGGCAACAAACAAATCAATTGGCTGCATGGTGGTGCTATAACAAGCAACTTGGCCAATAACTTCTTAACTGTTTGTTGTTGAGAAAATTCCTGTGTCCCAAGATTCTTTGGAAGGTGCTGAGTCCAACCCATGTATCACTTTCAATGTCCGCCATATTGGATTTTCCGTTATTTTGAGTTTTTTATAAATCACTCCTCCTAAGCCATTCATCTGATTCACATGAAACTTGGTGTGGACAATCTTGCCACCATCCTCCATAAAAGTCGCATAAAGATACTTGATTGGCCAAATGGTTTAGCTTTTATCAACCAATGAACTTTTAAACCTACAATAAGCGATATCAGACCTTATAACCGATCCTGAAACTAATGTGTGCTATGTGGAGATTTAATTGAGACATACTGTAAACCAATATCAACATGTGCAGGCCAGCTGTGTTGCTGTTTACACCTCTGTTTCATACTAAAATGTCAATAAAAAAATGTATCACAACAATGCTTGTATCACTTTGATCTGGATCTATTTATTCATTAGAGGCATTCAGTCTCCACTCACACTATGGAAATGCTCAATGTTTCCTGTTAATCACTCACCAAGATTCATCCATCACAGTTCACAGTTCAGAGTATTTTACTTTAGCATAAGCATCATGTTTTATATCCCTTGGCTGTAGCTCATGTAGTTATTATTAACATTAGTCCTTTTGATATCAGTGACTATAAGCCTTTGACACATTAACAGGCTGCCAATAAAGGCTTATGTGAATGGCTGATTGGACAATTTTTCTTTTCATAATAAGCCAATAAAACAGAATTGCCCAATCTTTGCTTAGAAAATAGTATTAGTGTTTAGTAGTAGTAGTGCATGCATTTCTTTTTATTACTGAAAATATCAATCCGTCGATTTCAGGATTTTTTCCCTGAAACTGCTAAATGAACTTTTAGCCTTCTTCAACACACAGTTGTTATCAAAAATGAAGTTACAGCTGCATACATGAAATGAAATAAAAGTGCAAAATAGCAGAAAAACAAAAAGGAGATGTAAAGATGAAAGTTAAAATAAAAGTTTATTATTAAACTAAACATCGGCTCCTGTTGTTGAGAAAGCAAGTCAGCAACATATGTTCGACAGAACAGAATCAGATACAAGACAGATGCTTCCCCATAATCTTACGCTGAATATTATAAAAGACTCATGAACTGATCTGATCAGGAGGTGTGAGAGAGTTCTGCAGAATGATAAGTAAGTTCTCTGGAAATCAGTTTATCCTCATACTGCAATAAAGTAGCTAAAGAGATAAAACTTCAAAACAATGACATCAAAAAAATCGTTGAAATTTCTTTAGAAGCAAACTGTTATCACTATCTAGTAGATAATTATTTAAAATTCATGTGTGTTTCCTTGTTGTTTCTGTATATAAGTGCTCTTTTCTCCACAGCTTTCCAGAACCTACAGACACTCAGCTGAAATATTCACTCTAGCAGGTGAGACTTTTGGGTTACATGCATCTTAATAGGGGAGTTTTTCATCAGAGCTTGTGTTTGGATAACTGCTTATCCAGTCTGCTACTTTCACACAAGGAGTTGAAGTCGATTCTCTGATGTGTTTTCTTATGATTTTCTGATTCTTTGATTTTCATTGCAGGAGTCCAGTTCACCACTGTAAACAATGCTGACCATTTTTCTTCTCTGCGCTCTGTTCACTCTGAGCGGTGCAACAGGTGAGACTCACCAACACACAGAGCCTATCTCCCCCTTTTAGACTCTCAACCTGTTTGTTTAACACTGCAGTCAGGTTCTCATAGTTTTTATGCTTATGATGAAATCTGAGCGGACAACAAAATCAGAGTGATGATGCATATTGAGTATTCAAAAACTGTAACTGAAGGTCAAAATTTCTCCTCCTTCACTGTCAGTCTGATATACATCAAACTTGCTACACAAATCCAGCTATCCAAACAAGTTACACTAACTGACCTAACGGAGACACAATAATTAGTAGTTTAAATTTTTAAGTCAAATGCGAGACACCACTTTGAAGAAACTTGCAGAGATGATGCATTTTGGCAGTGTGTTCTGGTGCTTAAAAAAAATCACTGATTGGCCTGGTGGTGGCGCTATAATATAATTAAAGGTCAAAATTTGATGCCTGTGTTATTTATGGGGGACAATATGTTTACTTGTTGTTGTTGTTGTTGTTAATGGTGTTGTTGCTGCTGTTTCTGCTAACACTCATCTTCTCTTACCTTAGAGCCCCCGGTGGAGACCAGAGCAGAGCAGCACCCCCCTCTGGATAAGGTCGTCTCTGCAGCTCATGGTACAGTCTCTCCTCATGTTATTATTAGTAATACTGTATATTCACACTACCTCGTGTATTAGAGGTCTAATTTACCACAAGGCTTCAGTTTTTTGTTTTTTTTTCATTCTTCACAAAACATTGAAGAGGTTTGAACACTTTCCATGTACTAAACATATTGCATTCAATATTCAGTCCCTTGTCACACAGATTCTTCTGTTAAACAGCAATGTTGAAAGCCCAACTGTGGCACAAAGGGCTAAAAATCAAATTTTCTGTTCTTGTGCAGATTCAATGTTAAAACAGTAAAATGTGAGAAGGGTAGAGGATAGAGGAATTAAAAGAAGTAGTTCTGGTTGATGGTTAACTGCTGGTCTACTTGTCTTCTCCTCTACTGCTGAAGTGCCCCTGAACCCATATATATGTACCAATTTGCTCAATGGATATTGAAAACTGACTATCATCAACTAAATACTGTGATACAACGCTACAAGGATTGCAGTTGCGGTTGCATCTGTCCTTGTAAAACTAAAAAGAACAACATACTTACATTTGAGACCAGGTCCCAGTTTCCCAAAAGTATTTTAGCACTAAGATAATATTTTTCCATTGGTTTTGACGAGAGCAAAATATAACCTTAATGTGAAAATACATTTAGGGAAACCAGGCCTTGATCATCAGTTAATGAGTCTACACTTTTCTCTTCCAGAGGAGAGGCCAGAGGAGCTTCTGGCTGAGGAGGCAGGAAGGCTGGAGGAAGAGGAGGCTCAGGCTCAGGAGGCGGCAGGAGCAGAGGAGCTGGGTGACGGTGTGGAGAGCAGGAGCCGCTGTCTGTCAGGCTGGTCCCAATATGGATCCAGATGCTTTGACTTCTTCAGCAGCCCAAGGACCTGGGTACAGGCAGAGGTAAGACCTGAAGGGGTTCGTTCCCAAATGCTATAAATCCACTTGAAATATAACGCCTACCTCAGTATTTCCTTACCTAATATTACCTCAATAAATAAGTATTGTTTTATACTCAAGTGATATTTTGTGAGTCTAGTGATAGTTAGTGGAAACTACCACTCTGACAAGAATAAAATTCTGAGCGAAACACTGAATACTTGCACTTTTTTGGCATTCAAATTGTTAAATTTCAAGATATTGAATATCAGCATATCGGATATCTGCTTGACTGACTGTTGCCTTCCTCTGAACTGCCAACTTTACAGCTGGAATACGGAAGTTTGCAGGCAGTTTTGAAAGTGCAGAATCTTGTTGAGGCCAAACTGTGTCTTTCTGGATTAAGAGCGGTTTCTCTCTTCTTTTACAGAGCTATTGTTTGAACTTTGGTGCCAACCTTGCCTCCGTCCACAGCTTTGAGGAGTACCAATTCATCCTGGAGATGGTGAGGAGGAACACTGGTGCTTTCCCCTCAACCTGGATCGGTGGCACTGATGCCTTTCAGGTAGCAACCTCATCAGTTTACCCAGACCAATCCAGACATGTGTTGAATGTGTTTCGCGTCAAACACGCCTGCATGCAAATACACCCAGGGATCTCATGCTCTGTGTAATTTCAGATCTGACCCCTCAGCTCTTAAACTTTAGTCTCAGAGTGGTAGCACTCATTTAGGATGGTTTCACTCTTTGAGTTGTCTGACAAATATAAAAAGATGAAGACAGGCAGCAGAGCTTCTCGGCCTCTGTCCCACTTACCTACACTGAGACTAATGACAGCAGAATTAGGGATAACTTGCTTCAATTCCCCCCATCGAAAATGCAAATCAAAAGTGCAGTTCACATACCAATGATAGAGCCTTCATTCTCTGCACAGACTGAATCTTTTTATGGGAAGAAATGTCAAGTTTTTTAATTCTTTAGAAAATACCCTACCTGAATGGAAAGAAATTAAAGTAAATTGACCTTGGTGCGTATTGTCCTTTTCCACAGCATTTTTTCTGCAGATGCATTCAAATAAAACACATTGCCCAGTCACGTGGATGTAGATATAGATGGTGTCTCTTGGAGCAGGTTGAGGCGTGATACAGCAAATTTACAGCACGTTGTGTAAAATACATCAGGCAATTTCAACTGCTACAACTTTGTGCAAGTTACCAACAATAACAAGTGATTCAATTTCTCTGTTAACAGGATCGCTTGTGGTTCTGGAGCGACGGGTCCAGGTTTGACTATCAGCTCTGGAACAGAGGAGAGCCCAACAACTATGGAGGCAGAGAACCCTGTGTTGTGATGAACTTTAGAGGTAGAGTAACTTTTCCTTCAACCCGAACGTCCCTGTCAAGCACACTTCTCTAACATCTAGAGTTACAACAAATATTTGGTTTCATCTGATATAAAACATGTCTGTTTTGTAATTTACAGCGGAAACACACTGGAACGATGTGCTATGTGGAGAACAGTTTCCCTTTGTGTGTGCCAAAAAGCTGAACTGTTAAACTCACCCAAACAGCCACTGGAACCAACAACGAGGACCGAGAACAGCAAATGTTGATACTTTCTGTTATTAGTTTGTATAGCTGACCAGTATAGATGTTAAAGCAGTAAAGAAATTCAAGTTGTTGTGGTTCTTGATCTTCTGTTAAGTCCAAAGGGGGATTTTTTGTAGACTGAGCAGTTCTGCAGCTTTTCACTGCACTCTGACAAACAAAAATGAAGTTGTTTTATATTCTTTATTTTTATTGAAACCCTTACATTCCTGCTGTTGCCCCTCAGGGATAAATAATGTTTTTGAATAGAATTTAATGGCTATATTCTGGGGCATAAAAGACATCTGAATGATATAAATGAACACAATTTTAAGACAAGATCAACTATTGAACATTTCAACATTTCTCTTTCTTATAAGATCATCTCTATATGATTTCTGTTTTACCAGATAATACACAGTGGAAAGTGGCAGGCAAGATGCAAGAGAGACAGACAGTAAATTTTATGAACGGAATTTGAACCATAACATCGACCGATATATATTGGTTTAAAAATCAGATATCAGCCAATCAGTGTGTCCCACTGCTGTTGCCCCAGAATATCAGCTATCTGATCAAAATGTAGCAATTCAATTCAATTCAAAAACTTTATTTATCCCTGAGGGGCAACAGCAGGAACGTAAGGGTTTAAAAAAATACAGAATGTAAAACAACTTCCTTTTTATTTGTCATTTTTATTTGGAAAGGCCCTTTGCATCCTGTGTGAGCCTCTTCCCTGATAACAGATCAGTATGGTGGGGGAAGACTGTGAGATCGTGAAGAAAGAGCACTGACCTCCATGTAAATTAGCTCATTTCCACCCCTAAGAGCTGGTATCAAGGAACAGACCTGATCAATAACCATAAAACTCCAACACTCAGCCCTGTCTCTGTTAATCCCCAAAGAGAGTCTGGGATGAGACACATTGGAACGTGTCCAAAATCAGGAGAAATCTTTGATACAGACTCATGAAACCTTGGGTATCACATTGTGGTGGACTCTAATGTACAGGTATATCCCTAATTTTATGTGCAACTGTGATGTTTTATATAATAGTTATTTGTATTATCCAATTTCTTTATCTTTACATGGGGCTTAGATAGCCATGTTTGATATCAAAGTGTTCAGGAATTTGTGCTGAGTTTAATCATGTCAGTGTTACGACGGTCAATCATAGTGGATAGATCTGGGAGCCAAAATCAATGTTTTATGCATATGTAATGAGCTCTGTCCCGCTGTAACACTAGACATGCCAGCCCACACACACACACCCCTCAACTGAAAACAACAAAACCACATGCAACACTGACCAATGTGGACTTCATGCACTATATGTGGTCGCGACACACTATACGAGTCTGACAACAACTTTGTTCCAAAGTCTGACTCCAAAGACAGACTCAACTGCATCATCATCACTACAAGCCAAGTAGAAAGCCTGTTCCATCCAAAACAGTGAGGAGAGCCTTGCTGCTTTGCCTGTCTGCCTGACACAACACACACAGACCAGCACGTGTGTCTGTGTGTCCTGCCTGCTACAACCTCGCTATCCAGCTATCCTGCTGAGTTTAACTCTGAAGAATCAACGGAAACTCCAGAGTGGGTCGGCGTTCACCTTGAGAGAGCCACAGCCCTGTCCAGCTGAGATCAACTGAGCAGACGTCAGATCTTCATCCTCCAGCACCTCGTTGAGTCGAGACTCCTCACAGACTCCCGGGCTCAGCGTGCTTCATCTCCCTCCGGACCTCTGCTGGTGTCGTTTGTATGGTCATTGTCCGCTGGGCATCATATCATACATCACACATAGTTATTCCACTTACATTCACACTTCACACACATCACACACTTTATTACAGCTTCCTGTAGTCATATAGTAGCCTAACTATTCTGTTATTCAAAGATTCATTCCAGATAGTTATATTGTTGCCCCTTTATTACTATCGTTGCTGACTTATGTCTTCCATTGCTCATCTTCCATGATTGTGTCTGCTGAAATGCTGGTTTAATTATCAGTATTGCATGTTCACATGATCATCTATTCCTGTTGCCATTGATTCATCACAATTCATAGGTATACCTCTTGTATATACTGTACCATATTCATTTGCATTTACCTGAATATTGAGTGTGCTTTAGTTTAGTAATAAATATATTATTTTACATAAAGTCACCTCCTGTGCTCATTGTGTGGGTTAAAATTCAAACATGCCGAGAATTCAGTCCTAGATGAGACCTGTTGATGCTGTCTGTTGGCCCGTTCTTAATTCTTATTGAAGCTAACTCTCAATTATATTGATACCAGACACCATCAATACCTATCACCACTAAGTGAAACGACTGAACTGCTCAGTCTACAAAGAATCCCCCTTTAGACTTAACTGAACATCAAGAACCACAAAAATACTTGAATTTCTTTACTGCTTCAACTTCTTTATTGGCCAGGTATACAAACTAATGACAGACGGTATCAACAATTGCTGTTCTCACTCCTCATCCTTCGTTCCAGTGGCTGTTTGGGTGAGTTTAACAGTTCAGCTTCATGGCACACACAGAGGGAAAATTACTTTCACAACTATAATCGTTCCATTGGCTCTCCCCTGTAAATTACAGAAGAGACAGTTTTTAGATCAGATGAAACCAAAAATGTGATGTGACTCCAGATGTTAGAGAAGTGTGCTTGTTACTCTACCTCCAAAGTTCATCTCAATACAGGGCTGTCTGCCTCCAGAGTTGTTGGGCTGTCCACTGCTCCAGAGCTGAAAGTCAAACTTGGACCCGTCGCTCCAGAACCACTTGCGATCCTGTTAACAGAGAAATTGAATCACTTGTTATTGTTGGTAACTTGCACAAAGTTGGAGCTGTTGAAATTGCCTGATGTGTTTTGCATAGCGCACTGTTAATTTGCCTTATCACACCTCAACCTGCAGAGACAGCATCTATATCTACATCCAGTGAGTTTTATTTGAATGCATCTGCAGAATTAATGTTGTGGGAAAGGAATACGCACCAAGATCAATTTACTTTCAATTTATGCCATTCAGGAAGAGGATTTTCTAAAGAATTAACTTGACATTCCTTCCCATAAAAAGATTCGGGAACCCTTCATTTTACAGGTCCCTAACAACGTATGAACTATGCCAACTGCCATGCCTGTGACTTTTTGGCCAGGTTCCGATATGTTTTTAATGTAGAGTTATTGTCCTTGGTGCTCCGGCGCCTACAAAACTTCTGCCTCCTGTAAATGTTGGAATGCCATTGGACGCGCCTTGTAGGGGTCAGCGTATTTGGGGGTTAAAGTTCAATTTAGTTGAACTTAGGGCTGGGCGATAATTCAGTATTATCGTTTATCATCTTTCAGTGGAATCATATCGTGATGATATGAAGATATTTTAATATCGTGACACACATTTCTGCTGTCTGAATTGATGATGACAAGCAAATTTTACTTAAAAACTCTCATAAAATGAGGTATATTATTTGAATATTTCTGTTTTGTTTGACATCACACCTAACATTACCAGTCGGTTCAATGAGATGAACATTAATTTGATTATTTAACGTGATTTTGCATACATGAACCATATCGTGATATATATTGATATCCAGAAAAACCTTATGATTATCGGGATATTGATTTCAACCATATCACCCAGCCCTAGTTGAACTGGGCGCAAAACCTGGCGAAATATCATGGTGTTGCGCGCCGCTTTCAGCTGCACAGCTGTTTAGGAGAGCACTGTCCTTCTTTGAAAACAATGGCTTTGCTCCACGCAATGCCGCGATAGCGCGTTTGGTGTGAAAGCCCGGTTATACTTCACCTCAAGACTGTACCTCTGTAGTCTCATGAGCATTCTCTGTAATCTGGCTGGGGCACTGAGGAGTGACTTTTTAAATATGACTTCCAGCGGCTTGTGATCACTCTCCACCTGGACATGTCTTCCATACAGATATTGGTGGAATTTTTCACAGCCATACACAATTGCAAGCAACTCTTTCTCTATCTGGGCGTAACGTTTCTGATAGTCAGTGAGAGACCCCGAGCCATATGCTACCGGTTGTCCATCTTGGAAGATTACAGCTCCCAAGCCCTCGGAACTTGCATCTACAGACAATGTAAATGTAACTGGCTTACCTACATCATAGTACTTGAGTACCGGTGCTCGGCTGACGAGAGCTTTCAGTCTCTCAAAGCACTGTTGTTGCTCTGACTCCCAGTGCCATGGAACATCTCCTTCTAGCAGCTTCCTCAGTGGAGCACTCACGTCTGAGAGGTTGGGGATGAATTTATAGAGGTACTGCAGTAACCCCATGAATCTCAGGAGTGCAGCTTTGTCCTCTGGTGCTGGCATGTCCTGTATAGCTCTGATTTTTTCAGGATCGGGCTTGAGTCCATTCTCACTGAGCACGTGTCCAATGTAGCTGATTTCAGTCATCCTGATTTGACATTTATTTTTGTTCAATTTCAGATTGATGCACCTGAGCCGGTCTAGCAGCTGTCTCAGACGACGGTCATGCTGCTCTGTGTCCTCTCCCCATACTAGGATGTCGTCCATCACATTGTCTATGCCCTCTAGCCCTTCTAGGTGTCGGGCTATGCACTTCTGGAACACTTCAGGCGCTGATGAGATACCAAATGGCAGTCTTTTGAACCTATATCTACCAAATGGTGTATTAAATGTACATAGTCGAGAGCTTTCTTCATCAAGTTGTATTTGCCAAAATCCTTGGTTTGCATCCACGACTGAGAATAGTTTGGCATTTGACATTTCAGCTACCACTTCCTCTACCGTGCGCAGTGGATAGTGTTCTCTTTTGATAGCTCTGTTCAGGTCTTGTGGATGGATGCAGATCCTCACCTTGTTGGGTTTGTTTGGTTTTGTTACCGTCACCATACTATTCACCCATTCTGTAGGCCCTGTCTGTTTTGTTATGACTCCTAGGCCCTCCATTCTTTGCAGTTCTGTTTGATTTGGTCCTTAAGTGCTACTGGCACGGGTGCATGTACTACTGGTGTGACACTTGGATTAGTCTCTATGTGGTGTACTCCTGGTACGCAGCCTAATCCAGTGAATAAATCCCTCGCTCAAAATGTCACTCACTGGGTTGAGCTCATTTCAATGCATGATTCCCCTCCCAGGATTGCTGGTGCATTTTTCTTTATAACGTCAAACTCCAGGTTATACTTTTTATCTTTGCACTAGTGTCAACTTAGTCTTGCCTTAAGCTGGTATGCGATGGCCTGCATATGCAACAAGCTTGGTGCGTGATCTGCTCACATTCTTGCCCAGTCTCAGCTTTCTCAGATCTCTCATGGAAATTACGTCACATTCAGCTCCAGTATCCAGCTTGACTTTCAATATTTTGTTGTTGACTATCAAGTTTTCATACCACTTTTCTTTCCCTGCATCCACAGAATTAACTTGTGCAACATTGTTTATTTCCTGCTTTTCTGCCTGGATTGTCCCAATGACCATTTCTTGGTTCTCTGTCTCTGCCCTGGCTATCTCATGCACTTTACGGTTCTCAGTGTGCGTGCGTGAATTGCACATTTTCGCATAATGGTTCTTCCTATGACATGCTTTGCACACTTGCCCGTAGGCAGGACACATCTTTTTGGCTCATGCTTGAAACCGCATCTAGTGCAATCTCCCAGACTTCTCACTTTTCCAGTCTGTGCTATGACGTCTTTGTCTTTCTTTTTTTCTTGCTTCTTTTACTTATAGACTTTATGAACGGGAACTTCAACATCATCCTGGAGACTTTTAAGCTGGCTTTGACTTAACTCACTAGCCCTGCAAACATCTATTGCTTTGGCCAGCGTAAGTTCCGGTTCTCTCAGTAGTCTTCCTCTAACTTGGTCATTGGTGATTCCACATACTATTCTATTTAGATCAGTCACATAAGCATCAATAGATTGTCCTTGCACTCTTGTAAAGAATATGTGCCTCAGATATGTCAGGGTTTTTCTTGGCTCACAATATTTGCGGAACAACTCTTTCAACGTTTCAAAATCGTCAACATCGTCATCGAAGTTGAATGTGTTGAATACCCGCATTTCACTTTGAATTTTTGGATCCAAACTGTCCAGTTTTCTGCTAGATTTCCTTCTAGTGAGCTCGGAGGTCTCATTTGCTCCATATTTCATCGCCTTTCTCTTTCCTTTTCGTTCATTTGTTTACTCTGACATCATGTAATATACGGTAGGAGACACCAGCCATTTGGAAGTTCACTCAGGTGTTGTTTGTTCTGTGTTCTCAAAATCAAGTAACTACAGGCCTTCTAGGCTACAGTGCCACCTGCTGGGCAAAATAACTAAGCCAACTTCTATATACATGACAACATCTAATTAGAAATAGTTCATAGGTTGTTAGGGACCTCTAAAATGAAGGGTTACCAAAGATTCTGCTATTCAGTCTGTGGGGGGAATTTAAGTGTGTTATCCCTAATTCTGCTGTCATTAGTCTCAGTGTAGGTAAGTGGGACAGAGGCCGAGAAGCTCTGCTGCCTGTCTTCATGTTTGTTTGAATTCATATATTTGTCAGACAACTCAAAGACTGAAACAATCCTAAATGAGCGCTACCACTCTGAGACTAAACTTCAAGAGCTGAGGGGTAAGATCTGAATTTTGAGACCCCTGGGTGTATTTGCATGACACCAGATGGAGAAATACATCTGAATACTTTACACTTTATCTAGCATTCAGCTGGCAAAATCTTTTATTGCCATACATATGCGTTCGCCAGAAAGAAAACCCACTCACTACTAGACTGGACTGATCTAGGTAAACCGATGAGTTTGCTACCTGAGCGTTATCAGAGCCACCGATCCAGGTTCGGGACATACTACCGCTGCCCCACTTCACCAGCTGCTGGATGTTATGGTACTCGCTGAAGCTGTGGATGGAGGCAAGGTTGGCACCAAAGTTCAAACAATGTTGCTGTAAAAGAAGAGAGAAACCGCTCTTAATACAGAAAGACACAGTATGGCCTCATCAAGAGTCTGCACTTCCAAAACTTTGAATGCAAACTTTTGTAACAAAGAATTATTGCACATATTTCTTCAGTGGCTGTAATGCATTTCATGGTGACAGCATCAGCTGTAAAGTTGGCAGTTCAGAGGAAGGCAACAGTCAGTCTGGTATTTAGTGCTAATATTCAATATCTTTAAATTTAACCATTTTAATGCCGAAATATTCAGTGTTTCTTTCATAATTTTATTCCTGCCAGGTTGTTAGGTACCACAAACTAACACTGGACTGGACTGGACACAAAATATCACTTTTGACGATGAAATAATACTTATTTATTCAGGTAATATTAGGTAAGGAAATATTGAGGTAACAGTTAAAGTGAATAAATAACATTTTGGAGTGAACCCTGTTAGGCCTTACCTCTGCCTGTACCCAGGTCCTTGGGGTGCTGACGAAGATAAAGCATCTGGATCCATATAAGGACCAGCCTGATGGACAGCGGTTCCTGCTCTCCACACCGTTACCCAGCTCCTCTGCTCCTGCTGCCTTCTGAGCCCGAGCCTCCTCTTCCTCCAGCCTTCCTGCCTCCTCAGCCAGAAGCTCCTCTGGCCTCTCCTCTGGAAGAGAAAAGTGTGGACTCATTAACTGATGATCAAGGCCTGGTTTCCCTAAATGTATCTTCACATTAAGGTTATATTTTGCTCTAGTAAAAACCAATTGAAAAATATTATCATAGTGCTAAAATACTTTTGGGAAATTGGGCCCTGGTCTCAAATGTAGGTATGTTTTTTTTTTTTAGTTTTACAAGGACAGATGCAACCACAACTGCAAACAAATCCTTGTAGCGTTGTATCATAGTATTTCGTTGATGGTAGTCAGTTATATAATATTGGTTCAGGAGCACTTCAGCAGTATTGTGCACTATCCCTACAGGGAATTGAACCAGCATCTCTTTATCTTGAAGGCAGCCTCCCTAACCATCATGCCAGCCTTTACCATCTTTTAATTGAGTGTTTTTGGCTCGGATGAATTCAAGTCTCTGTCCAAGCTATTCTCTCTTACCTAGAGGCATGTTCTGCTCAACGGCAGCCATCTGCTCCATTGGATCTGCAGCAGAAGACAAGTAGACCAGCAGTTAACCATCAACCAGAACTACTTTATTGAAGTCCTCTGTCCTTCACACATTCTCACATTTTACTGTTTCCATGCTGCATTTGCACAAAGAAAGAAAATCTAATTTTTAGCAGCTTGTGCTGGGCTTTTGTAATTGCGCTTTAATAGAGGAAACATGTAATTCCATGTTGTTTCTTACTGTTTAGGCTGACATGAAAAGATCAGATCTGTGCCACAAGGGACTGAATATTAAATGTGGTATGGTTAGTGCATGGAAAATGTTCAAACCCCTTCGGTGTTTTCTAAAGTAATATAACAAACTAAAACTGAAGCCTCATGGGAGATTAAAAGCCTTCCAGTGGCTGAAGGAGTGTAAATATACAGTATTACTAATAATAACATGAGGAGAGACTGTACCATGAGCTGCAGAGACGACCTTATCCAGAGGGGGGTGCTGCTCTGCTCTGGTCTCCACCTGGGGCTCTAAGGTAAGAGAAGATGAGTGTTAGCAGAAACAGCAGCAACAACACCATTAACAACAACAATAACAAGAAAACATGCTTTCCCTCATAAATAACACAGGCACTCCTTTGAAATTTTGACCTTTAATCATTATCACCTTTAATCCATAATAGCCGAAATAACTTTCGGGGATATTATGGATTCAACCCAACTGCCGCTGCATCCGCCACAGATCCTCCATGTGAACGCGATAACTTGAACAGTTTTTATAAGAATCTTTTCAAATTTGGTATGGACATTGATGACCCCTAGAGGAAGAACTCTATTGATTTTGATGTGTTTATGATTATTATTAATTAACTGATTAAATTCATGTCCATGCTATTTTGACCCATATCTCACCAATCGTGCATTGGTTGTATTGAAATTTGTCAAGAGAATTGTTCAGGCAATTATGGAGATTTGTATGAAGTTTGCACTTTCTGTGATTGTTATTAATAAAATAGTTAATTTGTTACATTTATTATTGAGTGAAATAAAAAGTAAAAAAAATAAAAATAATAAAAAATAATAAAGTAAAAAAAAAAGTTAAAATACATACCCTTTATTATTGGGGAGACAATCCCTAGAGGATTATATCCATTCATTTTGGAGTGTTTAGGAGTAATAATAATATAATTAACTGGTTAACTTTATTAATTTGTCATATAAAAATAGTTACGGCATGCAAGCTTTATTATGATGAAGATTAGCCCAGAAGGAAAAATGTTATTATTTGGTGAAATAAAAATAGTTGGGACATACAACCAATATAATTGGGAAGATTAACCCTGGAGTCTTATTGTGGCTTTTTATTACATTTGACTTAATGGGGCCTTCGAGGATTGGGGAATTTCAGGGATATACCCTTGCTGTCGGCCCCGACAGCATCCTAGTCAAAAGTTAAAATTTTGAAATCTGCAATAAGCAATTTCAGACCCTTTCATGTATATCAGACAGTGAAGGAGGAGAAATTTTGACCTTTAATTACAGCGTTAAGCCAATTAGTTTTTGAATAATCAAAATGCATCATCACTCTGGTTTTGTTCCGCTCGATTTCACCAAATGTTAATGAGCATAAAAACTATGAGAACCTGACTGCAATTTAAACAAACAGATCGAGAGTCTAAAAGGGGGAGATAGGCTCTGTGTGTTGGTGAGTCTCACCTGTTGCACCGCTCAGAGCGAACAGAGCGCAGAGAAGAAAAATGGTCAGCATTGTTTACAGTGGTGAACTGGACTCCTGCAATGAAAATCAAAGAATCAGAAAATCATAAGAAAACACATCAGAGAATCGACTTCAACTCCAAACACAAGCTCTGATTTAAAAAAAAAAAAAAAAAAAAAATCCCCTATTAAGATGCATGTAACCCAAAAGTCTCACCTGCTAGAGTGAATATTTCAGCTGAGTGTCTGTAGGTTCTGGAAAGCTGTGGAGAAAAGAGCACTTATATACAGACACAACCAGGAAACACACATGAATATTAAGTAATTGTTTACTGGATGATTGATAACAGTTTTCTTCCAGTAACTTCAATGTATTTATTAACTGTCAATATTGTGCAAGATTGATCTCTGTAACTGTTTTATTGCAGTATGAGGATGAAGGGCTTGATTTCCCGAAAACTTCCTCATCATTCTGTCAAACTATCTCACACTACCGGTGAATCTTTTATACTAGTCAGATTTTGTGGAAGTTTCTGTCTTGTACACTAAAAAATCTGACTCTGTTCTATGTTACATACACACTGGATTGTGTTTGCTTTAAATCTAAAACATTAGAATTTGTCTCATCAACAGAAGCTGCTGTTTAGTTTTACAACAAACTTTAACTGTAACTTTCATCTTTACATCTCCCTTTTTGTTTTTTTATTTTGTATTTTATTGAATTTCATGTATGCAGCTGTAACTTCATTTTTGATACCAACTGGTGTGGTGTTGAGAGTGTACATGAAAGTGCAAAAAGGTCATTTATCAGTTTTGGGAAAACAATCCTGAAACCCACTGATTGATATTTTCAATAATAAAAAAAATAATAATTCAACACTACCACTACTAAACACTAATACTATTTTCTAAGCAAAGATTTCTTATAATTTACACAAGTTTCTTTTTCATGGTAGCGATCAATTTGTAAGAATTAGATCGCATGGTGTAAATCTCAAAGTACTGTTGTAAGGAAACATAAGGACAATTGTGTTTTATTGGCTTATTATAAAAAAGAAAAACAGCCCAATCAGCCATTCGGATAAGCCTTTATTATAAGGCTTAACATGAGCTACAGCCAAGGGATATAAAATGTGATGCTCGTGCTAAAGTAAAATACTTTGAACTGTGAACTGTGGTGGATGAATCTTGGTGAGTGATTAACAGGTGAGTGATTACTTAGTGTGAGTGGAGACTGAATGCCTCTAATGATGAATAGATCCAGATCAAAGTGATACAAGCATAAAGTTAAAATACTGAAACATGGACTGAAACTAAACAATAACTACGATTTTTACTGATCCACCCCACAAAATGACCGTAATCTATCTGCAGGAGGCTGATGGGATTGTTGATCAATATCAGTGACTCAACTATTACTGAGTTTTCCAAAAAAATAAAAATAATAATAATAATTTTTGGCCCTTGATAAGTGACATGTTATTTTGATAGTCCACTGTTGTCAGTTGACTGTCACCAAGACTATAAGGGGCATCTCAAGTGCTAATCAACAGACTTCATCAACTGAGAAACACATTCCAATGTTAAATTGTGTTATGAGTCAATTGTCTTACTGTCCTATAACCCTAACTTAAACAAATTTTGTCATGTGTCTAACCTTAAACCTAAGCATAACCTTAAGTTGTGAGTATATTCTTTCACTTTGCCAAGCCAGTACATATATTGATTTAAAACCCAGACACTAGTTTCCCTTGATGTTGTGCGATTTATTACTGTGTTATCAGCCACTCTCCTTGACATATTTTAAGTCCGAGCTCTCACCACAGGTCCAGGTGAAAGAAGCAGACAGTAAATTTTATGAACAGAATTTGAACCATAACATTGATCAGTATATTGGTTTAAAAATCAGATATCAGCCAGTCAGTGTGTCCCACTGCCAATGACCCAGACTATTAGCTATCACATGTTTTCAAGTAACAATTGGAATGTAGCAGGAATGTAGGTGTTTCAGTAAAAATACTATAATTATAGAATATAAAATTTGTCAGAGTGCACTGAAACACTGCAAAACTGCTCAGTCTATTAAAAACTCCCCCTTTAGACTTAACTGAAGATCAAGAACAACAACAATACTTGAATTTCTTTACTGCTTTACTGGTCAGCTTTTCAAACTAATAACAAATGTATCACCATTTGCTGTTCTCACTCCTCATTCTTGGTTCCAGTGGCTGTTTGGGTGAGTTTAACAGTCCAGCCTTCTGGCACACACAAAAGGTAACTGAGTTCCAAAAATCACATCGTTCCAGCCTTTCTCCACTGTAAATGACAAAAGAGACAGTTTCTAGTTCAGATGAAACCAAAAATGTGACCTCTACCTCCATAGTTCATCTCAATACAGGGTTTTCTTCCTCCATAGTTGTTGGGCTCTCCACTGTTCCAGAGCTGATAGTCAAACCTGGAACCGTCGCTCCAGAACCACAAGCGATTCTGTTAACAGAGAAATTGAATCATTGAATCACTTCTTATTGTTGGTAACTTGCACAAAGTTGTGTTGAAAGTTGTGTTGTGTTGTTGCTGTTGAAATTGCCTGATGTATTTTGCATAGCGTGCTGTAAATTTGCTGTATCACACCTCAATCTGCTCCAAGAGACACCATCTATATCTACATCCACTTGACTGTCCAATGAGTTTTATTTGAATGAATCTGCAGAATAAATGTTGTGGGAAAAGACAATACACACCAAAGTAAATTCACGTTCAATTCATTCCATTCAGGAAGGGGATTTTCTAAAGAATTTAAAAACTTGACATTTCTTCCCATAAAAAAGATTATTCTATTCAGTCTGTGCTGAGAATGAAGGCTCTATCATTGGTATGTGAACTGCACTTTTGATTTGCATTTTTGATGGGGGGAATTGAAGGGAGTTATCCCTAATTCTGTCATTCTGTCATTAGTCTCAGTGTAGGTAAGTGGGACAGAGGCTGAGAAGCTCTACTGCCTGTCTTCATCTTTGTTTGAATTCATATATTTGTCAGACAACTCAAAGACTCAAACGATCCTAAATGAGCGCTACCACTCTGAGACTAAACTTCAAGAGCTGAGGGGTCAGATCTGAATTTTGAGACTCCTGGGTGTATTTGCATGATACCAGATGGAGAAATACATTTGAACACGTCACACTTTAGCTTGAGGCTTCTGCACTCAACACTAGACTGGATTGATCTGAGTAAACAGATGAGTTTGCTACCTGAGCGGTATCAAAGCCACCGATCCAGGTTGGGGGGAAACCACCGCTGCTCCCCTTCACCATCTCCTGGATGAACTGGTACTCCTCCAAGCTGTGGATGGAGGCAAGGTTGGCACCTAAGGTCAAACAATGTTGTTGTAAAAGAAGAGAGAAACCGATCTTAATGCAGAAAGACACAGTTTTGTCTCATCAAGAGTCTGCACTTCCAAAACTTTGAATGCAAACTTCTGTAATAAATAAATATTGCACATATTTCTTCAATGGCTGTAATGCATTTCATGGTGACAGCATCAGCTGTAAAGTTGGCAGTTCATGGCAAGGCAACAGTCAGTCAAGCAGATATCTGGTATCTGGTATTTTGTTCTGATATTCAATATCTTTATATCTTTATATTTAACCATGTTAACCCCCCTCCCTGCCCAATTACATGTATGTAATAATCCTTATTTATTTATTACTATTAGGTAAGGAAACACTGTGGTAGCCATTATATTTCAAGTGGACATATAGCATTTGGGTGTACCTCTGCCAGTATCCAGGTCTTTTGGCTGTTGTAGAAGATGAAGCATCTGGATCCATGGAAGCTCCAGCCTGCTGGACAGCTGCTCCTGGCAACCCGCTCCAGTTCTCCTATCAGAGAAAAGTGTGGACTCATTAACTGATGATCAAGGCCTGGTTTTCATAAATGTGTACATCAAGGTTAGATGTTGCTCTAGTCAAAACCAATGGAAAATTATTACCTTATTGATAAAATGCTTTTGGGAAACTGGGCCCCTGTCTGAAATGTAGTTTTTTTTTAGTTTTACAAGGACAGATGCAACCACAATAGCATTCCGCAAACAAATCCTTCTAGCGTTGTATCACAGTATTTCGTTTTTAATATCCATTGAGCAGATTGGTACATATGGGTTCAAATCCCTACAGGGAATTGAACCAGCATCTCTTTACCTTGACGGCAGCCTCCCTAACCATCATGCCAGCCTCCTACTTGCATTATCTTTTAAAGAGACATTGTATTACAGTTTGTGATATTTTCAGATCTCAGATTGTACAGCTGAGTCCAAACAACCGAAGAGAAGGAGAAGAACTTTAATTGAGTGTTTTGGGGTCGGATGAATTCAAGTCGCTGTCCAGGCTATTCTGTGCTCTGCTCTGCACTGGTCTCCACTTGGGGCTCTAAGGTAAGGTGAGTGTTAGCAGACGTAGCAGCAACAACACCATTAACAACAATAACAACAGGCATAAAAAGTATGAGACCCTGACTGCAGTGTTAACCAATCAGGTTTGAACAAACAACGGCGTTCCCGGATAATTAGCTGTGCAGTATAGGTTACCATGGTGATCTACCCCGGTTAAAAGTGAGCCGTGAGACCGAAAAGCCAGGGTTAAGCCCAAAGTTAGCTCGCTAACCCACTAAGCTCGCTTCGTGACACAAGCCCCAGGTGTCCTGCAATGCAAATCAAAGAATCAAAATATCATAAAAATCACTGATTTATTCCAGAGCAGCTGATGTGTTCATTTGTCATTGCGCAAGACACTGAACCTCTTCTGGAAGTGCAACAGCAGCCAACATGACAACAGTGAAATTCAATGGGGAGAGCAAGGCATTAACACCGGCAGGGTTAGGGGTTCTATTCCCACTGAGGCAAAACACTCAATTAAAGTGTTTGAGTTGTTCAAATGATTTTACTAACCCTCAGTCTGGTTCTGATTCGCATCCATCTTCAAGGAGACAAGTGATCACACACACACACACACAGACACACAGACACACACACAGACACACACAGACACACACACACGCATGTGAGCAGCCTTATACACTGCAGTAGACTTTACTGGTTTCATGTCATCATCTAGAAAAGAGTGTGCAAAAACATTTAATGAGTTCTGTCCGTACAGACTATTGGATGTTAACTCATGTTAACTGGATATTCAATAAGTGAGCACCCATATTAATGTTTGATGTCATAATAATAATGAAAAATACCATAATATGTGCCATTTTAACTATAATGTTGCATGTATTACACTGTGCAGAGTACATGCAGAACAGAACCTACCACTTTAGTCTCTGTTCTGTCAAACATTAATATGGGTGCTCACTTATTGAATTTGACAATTACATACAAAGTAATTGGTTTAAAACAGTATTTCTACCGATTTAAAAATCTCACACTTTTATTTTGAAGCCTAAATGGCAAAACCGGAAGTCTTGTTTCTGGAGTTACCTATGGACTTTCCACGGTGCGTGCGCACACGTGATGTTTTTTGAAAACAACAGAGTGGGATTTCAGCTAAGTAATGGTGTAAATGTCGATCTTTTCAAGTCAGTTTGGGATCAGCTGGCTTCAGGAGACTTGGATTATACTGGACAAGCGGTATGGAGCCATTTTATGGTTATTTTCCGTTATTTTTTTAAGCCTGAAGACCTGAAGTCTGAAACGGTCCCCAGCAATGTCAGTTGTTTTGGAGAGCTCTGCAATTTACTTCACCTGGAAAGTGGAAGTGAAGCTTGTATCGACTAAAAAACTTTACTGGATTTTCTACTGGCATGGGGGTGAGTAGATAATGACTGAATTTTCATTTTTGGGTGGACTATTCCTTTAAGTTTGGTTACTTTTTTCAGCAAGGAATGTTCTGGAAAGAATTTCTTTAAGAGGCATCAGTGTTGTGTTACGATATGTCTTCAGAGTTCTGCTTTATTATATTTGAGAACGAATAGGCTGCAGTGGCAGGTCAAGTCTTTATGTACAACAGAACCATCATGGGAAACTTCTGCCTTGTCTACTGCTGTAATGATCTAGGTCAGTGGTTTTCGGCCCTGGTCCTCAGGACTTAGAGTCCTGCTGGTTTTCATTCCATCTAATCAGGGACTGAATTACACCTGAGACGCCAGGTGAAATAAAGTGTTTCAATAACAATGATATTAATTGATAAATGATAATTACAGAATATATAACTGAATATTTTTTTCAAAGTGCAGAGAAAAATAGCAAAACTGCTCAGTCTACAAATAATCCCCCTTTAGACTTAACTAAAGATCAAGAACCACAACAATACTTTTCAACATCTTTATTGGTCAGGTGTACAAACAAATGACAAAAGTATCATCATTTGCTGTTCTCACTCCTCATTCTTGGTTCCAGTGGCTGTGAGTTCAGCAGCTCAGCCTTTTGGCACACACAGAGGTAAACTCAATGTCACATCTCTTATCGTTCCAGTGGCTATCCCCTGTAAATTACAAAAGAGGCAGTTTTTAGATCAGATGAAACCAAAAATGTGATGCGACTCTAGATGTTAGAGAAGTGTGCTTGTTACTCTACCTCCAAAGTTCATCTCAACACAGGGTTCTCTTCCTCCAGAGTTGTTGGGCTCTCCACTGTTCCAGAGCTGATAGTCAAACCTGGAACCGTCGCTCCAGAACCACGTGCGATCCTGTTAACAGAGAAATTGAATCACTTGTTATTTTTGGTAGCTTGCACAAAGTCGTAGCTGTTGAAATTGTCTGATGTATTTTGCATAGCGCACTGTAAATTTGTTGTATCACACCTCAACCTGCTCCAAGAGACACCATCTATATCTACATCCACTTGACTGTCCAGTGTGTTTTATATGAATGCATCTGCAGAATAAATGTTGTGGGAAAGGATTTTCTAAACAATTTAAAAACTTCACATTTCTTCCCATAAAAAGGTTCTTCTATTCAGTCTGTGCTGAGAATGAAGGCTCTATCATTGGTGTGTGAAATACGGGAGTTATCCTTAATTCTGCTGTCATTAGTCTCAGTGTAGGTAAGTGGGACAGAGGCCGAGAAGCTCTGCTGCCTGTCTTCATCTTTGTTTGAATTCATATATTTGTCAGACAACTCAAAGACTCAAACGATCCTAAATGAGTGCGACCACTCTGAGACTAAACTTCAAGAGCTGAGGGGTCAGATCTGAATTTTGAGACTCCTGGGTGTATTTGCATGTCACCAGATGGATAAATGGAGTGAAGCCTGCGAAGCTAGTTCAGGCAGACAATTCGAGTCGCACTGCGGTCACGTGATACACACACTACTCATACAACTCTTACCAAGCGCCCCCCTCTAGATAAGGTGGTCTATTTAAGCTTCCCACACCTGCTAACACACTTTCGCATTGCCATGCTGCTGCTACACTGCTTAGACTGCTGGTTACTGCTGCTCAGTATTGCTGCTACTAACCATACATCATTTTATCATCTCCACCTCCACCCCAGTATCCACCTGTAGGCTCTGATTCTAGGTCTCCCCCGGGGGGGAAGTTCCCTATTGTCACTCCCTGCTCTCTTAGGCTAGCTAGGTGCACGCTCGCAGGGAGTGACAGGATCAGAGCCTAGACGCCAAACTCTGTGTATATATATTTGCATTCATTCTCAATAATCTGTTTACATGAGTTGGCAGACTGAAATACATTTGAACACTTCAAACTTTAGCCTGAACCTTCTGCTGCCAAAATCCTCTTCCCACGACACAGCCCAGGGCATCACGCAGCAAATTCAGGTCAGCCAGTCAGTCAGGTAACGCTTAGTGACATGTCGCTTTGTGAGATGGCCTCTAGAAGGCGTTTTTGCCTAAGAGATGGCCCAGAGCCCCGAGTCTCTTGACAGAGGAATGGGCCGGAACGCACCGCTACGTCATTCCGGGAGTGAATTTGACGACGTAACGTGCGTTCTGGTTTTGAAAATATAAATACAGAGCAGTGCCGGTGGTTGTACCTGTCTTAGGAGCTTAAACTACTGGCTCGGTTCGTTTTGTGACCAAAGTTTTTCGGCTGGCCGGTGTTTGGACCTTCGGGCCAATCACAGCGCTTAAAAACGTAAAATTCCACTCATCCGGGATGCCGGGCGACTTTAAACAAACGCACAATCAAATGACAAGCACCGACAGTTTACTCTGAGCCGCGGAGCTGACAGGTTGTGTTGTGAAAATGTCGAGAAAGAAGAAACTACACATTCTTTCCTATTTTCAACCCAATGTAAGTGATAAAACAATATGTTCAAGTGAATTCAATTTGTTTCTATGAAGTAGCACCGTTATGAGCGAAGCTAGGCTGCTATATTTCTGCCTCTCCCACCATGTTGACATTCCAAAACAGCCCAATGGATAGTCAATAATTCTGTCCTTTTTCCGACGGATCAGTGTGGCTGCAGCTAGAGGAATTCTATTCACGCGCCGTGGGCTGGTACAGGATCTGTACTTGTTTGCTATACAGATGTGTTTGACAGACAGGAAACACACTCAACACTAGACTGGACTGATCTGAGTAAACTGATGTGTTTGCTACCTGAGCGTGATCAGAGCCACCGATCCAGGTGTCAGGTAAACTACCGCTGCTCCCCTTCACCATCTCCTGGATGAACTGGTACTCCTCCAAGCTGTGGACGGAGGCAAGGTTGGCACCTATGGTCAAACAATGTTGCTGTAAAAGAAGAGAGAAACCGATCTTAATGCAGAAAGACACAGTTTTGTCTCATCAAGAGTCTGCACTTCCAAAACTTTGAATGCAAACTTCTGTAAAGAAATATTGCACATATTTCTTCAATGGCTGGAATGCATTTCATGGTGACAGCATCACCTGTGAAGTTGGCAGTTCATGGCAGTTGGCAACCATCAGTCAAGCAGATATCTGATATTTTGTGCTGATATTCAATATCTTTAAATTTAAACATTTTAATGCCAAAAAATCAGGGTTTCCCTCTGAATTTTATTCTTGTCAGGGTGGTATTTACCACTAACTATCACTGGACTCACAAAATATCACTTTTGAGGATGAAATAATCCTAATTTATTTATTAATATTAGGTAAGGAAATACTGAGGTAGCCGTTATATTAGTAGTGGATATACAGCATTTGTGAATGAACCCCTTCAGGCCGTACCTCTGCCTGTACCCAGTTCAATGGGTTGTTGTTGAAGATGAAGCATCTGGATCCATGTGAGCTCCAGCCTGGCGGACAGCTGTCCGAGGCATCCAGCTTCTGTGCTCCTGGAAGAGAAAAGTGTGGATTCATTAACTGATGATCACAGCCTGGTTTCCCTAAATGTATCTTCACATTAAGGTTAGATTTTGCTCTAGTCAAAACCAATGGAAAAATATTATCTTACTGCTAAAATGCTTTTGGGAAACTGGGCCCTGGTCTCAAATGTAGCTATATTTTTTATGTTTCTTTTCACCTGGACAGATGCAACCGCAATAGCATTCTGCAAACAAATCCTTGTAGCGTTGTATCGCAGTATTTAGCTGATGGTATTGAGTTTTTAATATCCATTGAGCAGATTGGTACATATATATGGGTTCAGGGGCACTTCAGCAGTATTGTGCATAATCCCTACAGGGAATTGAACCAGCATCTCTTTACCTTGTAGGCAGCCTCTCTAACCATCATGCCAGCCTCCTGCTTTCATTATCTTTTAAAGAGACATTGTGTTACAGTTTGATCTCAGACTGTACAGCTGAGTACAAACAGCCAAAAAGAAGGAGAAGAACTTTAATTGAGTGTTTTGGGGTCGGATGAATTCAAGTCGCTGTCCAGGCTATTCTCTGCTCCGCTCTGCACTGGTCTCCACTTGGGGCTCTAAGGTAAGGTGAGTGTTAGCAGAAGTAGCAGCAACAACACCATTAACAACAATAACAACAAGCCTAAAAACTATGAGAACCTGACTGCAGTGTTAACCAATCAGGTTGAGAGTCTAAAAGGGGGAGGCAGGTTCACTGTACTCCACTGTTTCAACTTTGAGGAAACATACTGATTGGCCTAAGGGGGGCCTGCATCATTCATGGGGGTCGACATGTTTACATGTTTAAAAAAAAGAAAAAGCAACCTGAGGAGCAACAGCAGCCAACATGACAACAGTGAAACTCAATGGGGAGAGCAAGGCATTAACACCGGCAGGGTTAGGGGTTCTATTCCCACTGAGGCAAAACACTCAATTAAAGTGTTTGAGTTGTTCAAATGATTTTACTGACCCTCAGTCTGGTTCTGATTCACATCCACCTTCTGATCGCTCCCACTGTCTCCTGCTGTGGAGGACAAGGAGACAAGTGATCACACATTGATCTCTCTCTCTTTCTGTCTCTCTCACACACACACACACACACACACAAACACACACACATGCATGTGAGCAGCCTTACCCACTGCAGTAGGTGCTACTGTCACGTCATCATCTGGAAAAGAGTGTGCAAAAACATTTAATGAATTGTGTCCGTACAGACTGTTGAATGTTAACTGATGTTTTTCTGGGCTAATTTGACTATTTCAGTCCAGTGGCTTGGAGAAAAAGATACATAGATACATTCTGACCTGTTGCGTTGTCTTTGATCCTATGTCCAAACTATTGGTTTAATCCGAATCACACTTTTTTTTGCATGTGTTCAGGGATTTATCTTGGTGACATATTGCTAATTTACATAGTAACATAGTATTTACTGACACACAGTACAGGGACGACAGGACATAAAATACACAGTGAGGTGTACATCACTTTCCAATATGCATTCACAAGTATACATTCAGGTTACATTAATAAAAGATGACTCCACAGTTCAGTGTCATTACCTGCATTTCCTTTTAAAGCAAAGGTGGCGCAGAGAAGAATAGAGACGATCAGCATCATTTTGACGACACCCTGCACTCTGGCCAATGAAAAGACATATTTACTAAACTCATTGAGAATCACAGGTTTGATTCCTGCTGAAGAGTCGTTCAGTAACATGAAGCTGTCCCTGACCTCTGACCCCTCTGGTGACACGCATGCATGTGTCTTAGAGGGCGATACAAATTCATATTTAACAGTGAAAGATAAATATTAAATTACCTGAACACAAACACAGAAAATGTGCAGGTTCTACTGCGAGGTCTCAAAAACACACAGCCAAATAAAGACTGGACTTACTGTTAGGTCTGAAAATAAGAATCTCCTGAGTTTCAGTCAGATCTGGCCACAAAGAGAAAGGGGAGCACTAATATATAGCCAAGATCAATGAAACTTGTTTATTTTACCATCAGCTGCTAACTTGTGGTTTGTTCGATTTGTGATAAATCTGGCCCCATCATTGGTTGATTTAGTGAATCCGCTGATGTTCCTGTGTGTTCCAGTAAATACTGTCCAAACCTGATTACACAGTGATTTATTAAGACAAATTCTGCCAAAGTAAATGAAGGCAGAGCATGCACACACTCTCTAAGGGGAGGGGGGAAAAATTAAAAAGGGGCATCTCTTCCACCCACACCAATTCTAACTCAAATGGTTTGGGGAGGCATAAACACACACAAAGCTTAAGCAAGATTGTGTCTTTCAGTGGCATGGACACCTTCAAGTTCAAGTTTGTTTATTTATACAGCACTTTATCACAAGCATGTCTCAGAGGACTTTGCAGAGAATGAACCTAATTAGATCTAACTAAACAAAAATCAGTGGTGAACAAAATAATATAGATAAGTATAGAAAAGTATAGCGAAAAGCACAAGACAAGAGCAGATTTTAGCAAGACAAACAATCTACATATTAGCCTAACCTACCCGGCACCCCCAGCCTTAGACTCTAATGCACACAAGGAAAAACTCCGGGCGGGCTGAGGCAAAGAGGGATCCCCCTCCGGGACGACTCAGCGTGCAATAGGTGCCGGGCAAAAATAATGACAGAATCATGGGTAACAACAATGACAGGAGAAAACAGAGATAAAAAAAGGAAAGATAGACAGCATGCGGCACTGAGAAGGGGCTGAGGTCAGCGCTAAAAATTCACAGAAACGAGGGCAGCAGTCGTAATTCAGCATCCAGGTGGGAACAGCAGCAGGGAAGAGGAAAGCCGGCACTGACAATGGAAGAGCCAGGGCAGCACCAGCCACTGCCAGGTAGAACACTGCAATGGCCTCAGTGAAGAGGAGAGAAAAGCAGCCGCGTACACACACGCACACACACACACACACACACACACACACAGGAAGAGAAGAGAAAACAGCTGCACACAGAACACAGGGTCTGAGACAAGTCAGGTGGGAGCAGCATCAGGGAAGGGACTAAGGCCTGCGCCGACGACCACTGCGCTGCACCGGAGTCTGAAAAGGGGAGTGAAAACAGCTGCACACAAAACAATACAGTCGTTGAGACATATCCAGGTAGGAACAGCATCAGGGATGGGACCAAGACCACCGACGACCGCCAGGGCTGGGGCAGCACCTGTCCACTGGCAGCTAGAAACACCGCACCAGAGTCTGGAAACGGGAGACAAGACAGCTGCAAACAGAACACATGGAGTAAGAACACATCAGGTGGGAGCAGCATCAGGGATGGACTAAGGCCAGCACCGATGACCGTCAGAGCCGGGGCAGTACCCGTCCGCTGACTGCTAGAAGACTGCACCGGAATCTGAGAAAAGGGGGGAGAAAACCAGCCGCACACACACACACACACACACAGCTGTGCAAATGCAGCACATAAACCCAGACATATTTGGCCACAGACACACTCGCAGAGACAGCAAATAACACAGTGTAACCAGGAGGCAGCCCTCTGCTATGTTTCCCACGGCAACTTCCTATACAAGTAGTATCTAAGCTAAGGTAGAAGAATAGACTGTGTCAATCCCATGCCAACACTGCTATGGTAGGTTGTATGATTGCGAGAATAAGAAGGTTTTGAGTCTAGATTTGAAGATTTTGACAGAATTAGCTTCCGTGACTGTAAGAGGTAGCTGGTTCCAGAGATAGGGAGCTCGGTAGGAGAACACTCTACTGCCTGCTGATTTTTTCTTGATTCTAGGGACAGTAAGGTAACAAGTGTCCTGCGATTGAAGGGCACGAGGGGAAATATAAGGGATGATGAGGTTGGATAAATATGATGGTGCAAGACCATGTAAGGATTTATATGCTAACAGAAGCACCTTAAAGTCAGATCTGGCTTGAATTGGGGGCCAGTGAAGGGAGGTCAGGATTGGAGTAATGTGGTCAAATTTTCTAGTTCTGGTTAGTATTCTGGCGGCAGCATTTTGCACGAGTTGTAGATTTTTTATACTGCAGTTAGGTAGGCCAGAGAATAAGACAATACAATAATCGAGTCTTGATGAAACAAAAGCGTGTATTAAGGTTTCGGCATCCGCCAGATTTAGCAGGGAATTAATTTTTGTGAAAAATGCTAAGGTTTTTAATTGTGGAACTGTGGGTAATTATACAAACCACAAAATTTTAAGTCTGCAGCAGAAGGCAGTTGGGTTTTTGGGTCAATGACTACCATCTCAGTTTTGTTGGTATTTAGTCACAAGAAGTTTTGTGACATCCAATTTGTGACAGCGATTAGGCATAATTCTATAAGTTGTGAACAGTTGTCAGGTCTAATGGGTATGTAAATTTGAGTGTTGTACAAGTAACAGTGTAATAAAATACCATAGCTGCGGAAAATTTCACCAACAGGTAGCATGTAAATGGAGAAAAGCAAAGGTCCTAGCACAGAGCCCTGCGGAACGCCAAAGTTAACTTTAGAGTGTTAAGATATCATATTTTTAAGTGAGACACAATGTGTTCTATTGGATAAGTAGGAATCGAGCCAGGAAAGTGCAGAGTCGCGGATGCCAACATAGTTCACAAGGCAGTTTAGGAAAATATTATGATCGACTGTATCGAATGCCGCACTCAAATCAAGTAAGATAAGAACAGAAGAAGAGTCTGAGTCTGAGGCAAGGCCCTAAAGCCAGATTGAGAAGGTTTGAAAAGACTATTGCACGAGAGGTAGCCGGTTAGTTGGATAGAAACTATTCTGTCCAAGAATTTAGAGAGGAAGGGGAGATTAGAGATTGGTCTATAGTTTTTAAGAACATCAGGATCGAGGATTTTTTGAGCAGAGCTTTAATTACGACTGATTTGAAGGAGGAGGGCACAACGCCAGAGGAGAGAGAGGTGTTAATGATGTTGAGTAGGGAGGGGCCTAATATTGGGAGAAGTTCCTTAACCAATTTAGCGGGAAGAGACTGGTTGTGGATTTAGAGGAAAGTACTAATGTAGAGAAGGTGTCTAAGGAGACAGTCTCAAATTGGAAGAGTATGGTGGTGGTCTCTATGGCACCTAGTGCACGATTAAGAGAGGGATCAACACCCTCGGTGGGCTTTGATTGATTGATTTTTCCTGATGCCTTTAAAACCGCTGTTGTGAAACCGCTGCTGAAGAAATCAAATCTGGACTGTGGGGTCCTAAGTAACTACAGGCCCATATCAAACCTTCCTTTTATAAGTAAGGTACTTGAAAAAGTGGTTTCTCACCAAATAAACAAATTTTTAAATGAAAACAACATTCTGAAGAAGTTTCAGTCAGGTTTCAGAGCCAACCACAGCACAGAAACTGCTCTCCCAAAATAGTCAATGATTTGAGACTTAGTATTAATGTCAACAGGGTCTCAGTTCTGGTTCTTTTGGACTTGAGTGCAGCATTTGACACCATCGACCACAATATTCTCATAGATCGTCTGGAGAATAATAATAATAATAATAATAACTTTATTTGTATAGCACTTTTCTAAAAGCAAAGTTTTCAAAGTGCTTTACATACAATAAAAACCCCAAAAGACAATGTTGCAGAATTTACCACAATCAAATAAATAAAACAGTTGAATAATAAAAATAAATAAAATAACAAAAAAATAGGAATAAAAGGTAATACTGGGGATAAATGGATACAACTATAAAACGAACAGACATACAACTAAAAACAGATGCAAACAGATAAAAGTGAACGTGAGTGAATAAAGTAATGAAGAAGAAACACAATTACAAAATAAACGATAAAAATGAGATACACTGCCATTCAAATGTTTAAAAGTTTGGAGCCCCTGAGAAAACTCCATACCCCCGAAAGAAACCCATGTCTCCACCCGCCAAGGCGGCACCAAACCAATCAAGAAAGGCACAGCCAAGACACCGACAATGCCACAAACCACTGCCTCCACTCCAAACAACTGCTCCACTCCCCAAACCCCCCCGCCCATCTAGAATCCCCCACGCACAGCAATGACAGCCCCGTAGACTCCAGGCACTCCAGCCGCCAAGCCCCCGAGACATCCAGGCAAAGCCCCACCCCATGTCCCCCGCAGCACCCGACACAGGTACGACCGGCCTGCAGGGCACTCCCCACGGGCCCCACGATCAAGCCGTCCCCACAAAAAAAAAACGACAGGTCCAAGACCAGGCGACCGCGCCGGCCAATCCACCAGAGACAGCACCCACCCCCGCAAAACCCGCCAGTCAACTGCTGCCCCGAGAGGCGAAGGCCACCCCCCGCGCAACACCGTCAAGAAGCCGAAGACCCAACACAAAGACAGCAGCGCACCCCCCCCCCCCCCCCCCCCAAGAGAACCTGAGCCTCCCGCCAACTCCACACACAGCCCCCGTCCCCCAAGACAACAACCGACCGACGAGTCCGCAGAGACGAGCACCGCCCCCGACGGATCAGCCAGCCCAACCGCCCGATCCCAACCCCATCGAGCACCCGTGGGAACAGCCCGACTGCAGGGCCCGTGAGAAGCGGACAAGCCAACTGAACCCACGGCAAGCACCACAGGAGGCACGGGGCAAAGCCCCACCCGAACATCGAAGAACCCGACAGCCAGAACGCCCAAGGTCTGCAAAGCCACCACTGCCGCACACGGAGGACTCCCTGATGAACAGAAAGTCTGAAACAAAATTGCAATTGCACTATTCTGTCCAATAATCGGAATTAGATTGTCAATATCGTTCAGCCCTAATTGTAACGGACTGAAAGGGTAATATGGATACACATGAAAGGTTCAGAGAGCAAAACAAAGTAAAGCAAAATAAATAAAACAAACATTAAAACAATGAAAATAAAATGTTGAGAGAGAGTTAAAAATAAAAAAACATACATACACAGGTATTTATATACATATAGATATACATGTACACAAATGTGCATACATCATACAAGCAACGGAGGGGCAGAGATGGGGTGATAATGTCATATAACATATATATAATATACAGAATAATATAAAGGAAAATAAGGAATTACGTTTGACAGAATTTAAGAGAAAATAAGACTAATGGGAGACAGGAAATAAATCATTTGATAATAATAAGAAAGGCAAAAAACGAGAGAAAGAAATAAATGTGGCTCAACTGGTAGAGCATGTACCATTAAGGTGAAGTCTTGATCGCAGTAACACGGGTTTGAATCTAACCCGTGCCCCTTTCTTTTAAAAAAGAAAATGAAGCATGGAAGTGCCCATTAGGGCACTGACTTACCCTGGTTAAGTAAGGTATATTGCTTAACAAAAAAAACAGCACTTTGGCACTCACATCAAAAATGGCAAGGGCAGGGGCAGTCAACCCCGGCCCCGTCCCCGCCCCCGCGCACGGCCCTAAGGCAGAGCGATCCAGGTCAAGTGGGGACACTGATATTGACAGGCTTGGTTTGGGTGGATGGTTTTGGATCTGCTGGAAGAAAGAACAAACTGATCGATTTCACTGTGGTCCTGTGTAGCTCAGTGGGTGGAGCAGTGTAACAATGTAGAGCGCTTTGGATAAAAGTGTCCTACAGATGACACACTGGATGATACTGTGTGGTCAAAAACAAAAAAACGTAAATCCTGGTCAAGGAGAATGTAGTGGGTAAGCACTGACCGTTTACAGGAACATATTTTGAAATAATATAGACAAAAGAAACGGTGCACAGTGTCTAACCACAGTTTCATCACTTTATTAAATGAGTCCATATCGTACACACACAGAACAGAGACAGACGGGTGGTTTGTTTTTCTCTTCTCTCTCCTCCTCCCTCTATCCTTCCATCAGTCAGAATGACACCAGAGTAACAGCATTGGAATGGAAAGTTAACAGCAAAAGAAAAAAAAGTAGTGATATGTCACCATAAAAACATACAATGATCTCCCTTCGAAAAATTCAAAAATGTGTACAATTGAGTGAGTACAATTTCAGACTGTCTGCCATCTTGTGTTCATTAGCAGCAATTCTGAATGCCATACAGCACACACTTATATACTGTAATACAAAATGCCCATGTTAAGTACTTATAATAGATAAAAACATGGTTTTCAGTCCAACTGAACACTTTTGAGATTACTCAAGTCAGATAATGCACTTTCTGTGAAAAGGCCAGTGACTTGTAGCCATACTGGGTTTGTCAATACTGCACAGTATAGTACATTGCATTCTGTCACAACACAAGCAAGTGTGTGTGTCCATGTGTATGTGCACGTGCATTTTGGAATTAGCCCACCTGCAATTTTAAGGATTTAAGGAGTGATGAGAAGCTTTTGTTGAATTTTTCAGTTTGGTTTATATGTGTTCAGCTGAATTTTGTTCCAGTGATATATGTTCTGTTAGAAGATTTAACCATTGTGATATGGTGAGTTGGTTTCAGGTAGTGTTGTAGTCGGTCTCGAGACCGGTCTTAAGACCACATTTTGATGGTCTCGGTCTCGTCTCGGAATCGACTGCATTTTTACTCGGTCTTGACTCGGTCTCGGACAAAGAGGACTCGGAATTTTATTTCAAGACCAGTCAAGACCACAATTGCAGTAACATCATTCATTACCTGCCGGTGCATTGTCTGATTTATTTATTTTTACTGTGATTGGATGTAAAACTTCCCCCTTCAAACTGCAACCAATAACTTTGCTTATTTTAAGTTTGAAAGTTGATTAACCATTAACCGCTGCCACCCTCACCCCCCTCTGAGCTGCGCCAGGAAAGAGAACGCAGGATACAGAGGAAGAAAGCACCACGTGTGGCTGAAGAGGAGAGAATGAGATATTTGCCTACAGAAATCACAGAGAGTTTTGCAGAACAAGTTCTAAAAACAAGCACCGATTCTCTACAGGCCCATGGCCCGTTCAGTTCAATTCAATGCGCTGCATCAAAGCATTGCGACACAGTTATCGGTTAAATTATAATTTCACCAACGTTACTTAAATTCCACAAGGTAATAACGTTACCGTTAAAGTCTGTAGTGCAGCAGATGTGTTATCAGGTTACTGTTTATACCGTTACTAACACAGGCAAGTAAATTGTGGAATTTTAAGTTTCACTTTCGTCTGCACAACGGGGCTCTGGCAGATTGAGTAGGGGAGAGTGGGGCAAGTTGTCACATTGGTCAAAGTCAAAACACTATCACATAAAAACAATTTGTAGCCTATACATGACAGTAAATTATGAAAATCGTGGAGTGTTTCTTCTCATTTCAGGAAACAAATAATTATACATTGTACAAAGCAAGGGTCAGCTATAACCTGATAATAATTTTTTATATTTTAGTGAAGCTCTGTGCTCAGGGTGTTTTAACACTTATGTTTCATTCTGCCCACTGTCTTGAGCCTTTCCAAAGGTCAGTGAAATCGAATTGCAATGTCCTAAATAATGCTTTCTTTCTTTTTGAATTTTAGCAGAGAAATGGTGTAAATGTTGAGCCATCACTCTGATTATATGGTCTTGAAAATGGACTCGCATTGGTCTGGTCTCGGTCTCGACTCGGTCTCGCCCCCCTTCGGTCTCGGTCTTGACTCGGTCTCGCCCCCCTCAAAGTCTTGGTCTTGACTCGGACTTGATATGCTCTGGTCTTGGTCTTGACTCGGTCTCGGTTTAGGTGGTCTCGACTACAACACTAGTTTCAGGTTTTCCAATGTAATAAGATGGTTTTCTTGGCGATAGTCAGTGCCACAAGTAGCGTGTCGTATTTTGATGAAGAGGTTGATGAACTATCCAATTCTGATGAGTCTCCAACTATGCACAGAGAAGGGGATAGTGGCATGCTGCATCCCAGAGATTGTGATAGTTTGGTGACAATGTTTTCCCAAAAGTGGTGTACAGGTGGGCAGAGCCAGAGTGCATGGTAGTACTTGTTAGTAGTCTTAAGTGTACATTGTGAGCACATGTCTGAATCAGCGAATCCCATTTTATGCATCTTGTGTTGTGTGATATGTGTTCTATGACTAATCTTGTATTGAATTAGTTGTATGTTAGAAGTTGGTGTTGGTCTTTAAGTTTAAGTCTTTTTCCCATTTATTGATTGGAAGTGATATGGTAGAGTCATGGAGGATAGGAGTTTGTCAAATTTTGAGAGATGTTTGGTTGAGTTTGCCTTGCCTTGCCTTAATTGCATTTATTAATTGGTAGTACTGTAGATATTGTTCTTTCCCAATGCCATACTTCTGTACTAGTTCTTGGAAGGTGAGTAGACTGTTATTTTCAAAGAGGTGGTGCAGGTGTGTAATACCCTTTTCTTTCCATTTGGTGCCTACTATTGGTGATTTGTTTATCAGGAAGTCTTGATTGTGCCGGGTGTACGTGTGTTCGGTGTCAAAGTGGAATTTGTGATTTTGTTGACTTTCCACCAGGCTATCAGAGTTGTAGCAATTCCCTTTCACGTATGTATAGGACGCACCGGGTGTTAAATAGACTCCATGGTAAAACCTCTCACGGCAGTATTGGACGCCTACAACTAGACCACGGAACATGGAAGCGTTACAGAGTCTAGCCTACATTTTCTGCCCAAATAAGGGATTCCAGTTTGCTGCATTTCTTTCCTTGAGCTCTTTGGTGCTAATATTGATTTTTTTTTTTAATTGATTAGTGTGGTTGTAGATCAATTTTGAGTGATTTTTGGTAATATGATCATTTTTATTGTGACAGTGGGCCCAATAATGGATAATGGTAACGTTATCTAACGGTTCAAGTCCTCCTTTGTTGTTTTTAGAAGTGGGTTGAAATTGAGGTGGAATAACTCTGACAGCCTGGGAGAAATACTTATACCAAGGTATGTGATGTTGCTTGTGGTGAGAGGGAAATTTTGAGATGCAGCATTCCAGCCACCCCCATATACTGGTAAGATGGTTGATTTGTTCCAGTTTATAGTAAAGAAAATACTAAGCTCAAGTTGACTGCTGGCAGGTAATCACATTACAGTGTGGGCCCATCCACTAGTGGAGCTCCGTTCAGAGAGCAGATACTGAAGCAGAGGCAGGCCGTTATAATCAAGGGGAATATTTAGTATTTCTTTGCAGAGTTATAGAGGTTACACATGTCACATGATATGGATGTTGATTGGGTTGAACAGACACAGGAACAGTGAACAGGCAGTAGCACTAGTAGTAGCAGTAGCAGAATATGTATGGTTCTATTGGACAAGAGAGGAAATATTAGTGACAGTGAGATTAGACAGGCAATTACACAATGGACTCGTCAGAATAATCACTAATATTAAGCATTCAATGAGTAATAAACGTAGTAAATGATATATCAGAGGTGGCACATTTAGAATGGACTTCAAACTGAAACAGCAATAGAGTAATCAGGATGCATAATTGTGGTCAGAATGATTTATTGAATGATTAGAGCCGGGCTCTTCAACTGGCGGACCATGGGCCAGATATGGCCCGCAATTGATTTTTTACTGGCCCTTTGATTAATTCCCATGAACTCAGAGAAAAACTTTTCATCCATTATATTTCATCTGTATGCACCATTGGACTTTTCCTGCAAATGCCCTACAGCCAACAGGAGTAGCTACTGTGACTAAACGTCGATAGTGCGCAGGGTCAGAGAAAAAACTACCTGCCTGCTGTCTCCTGCTGCACAGCGGGCTAGCTCGCTAGCACACAATCGTCAACAAAATGTCGCTTTCTACATTAAAAAAGAGGAACGTCGATACAGAAATTCAGCAGTTTAACAGTGAGTGGACTGACAAGTACTTGTTTGTGCCAGTTGGTACGAAGCCTGTGTGCTTACTGTGCAGTGAAACTGGTTTGTGATTAAGGAATACAACTTAAGGGTCGGTTCACATGGTAATATGGTGCATTCCATTGGAAGTCGGAGGTCGGTAGTTCCAAGTTGTAACGAAGCACAAGTCACTGAATTACGTTACAAATGGAAACTACAAAGTTGTCACAACAGGTTTTCATAACACAAAAGCTACATATCAAGTAAAATCAGCCTACAGATTGATGCTGTGACGTCAGCTGTGTTTATGTTGGACAACTCGGGAGGAAATAATTTTGTCCGAGTTTCCGACTGGGAACTCCGACTTGAACGACCGTTCTGTTGCACTTTTCTATGTTGGAAGTCGTTTTTCTCTGAGTTCTGAGTACAATGGAATGCAGCATTAAAGATAGGCCTACTAGATTGCATAATACAGTATTTTGCACTCCACTTTGGAATTATACTTTGTTTAAAAATAACATGAACTAGATGAGAAGACCAAATTGTACTTGTGAATTACACTTGTGAACATACATGAGCAGCTATACTTAAAAAAAAAAGAGAAAATGAAAATCTATGGCCCCTCAACTGGTAACATTTTAATTATCTGGCCCCAATTCCAAACTAGTTGAATACCCCTGGATTAGAGTGATGAGAGGCTGAACAGGTTGGTTTGCATATGAATTTCCAATGGCAAAGAGAGAAACATGAACAATAAGCATCAATAGGCCAATCAAACATAACGATTATTGAATAGCCACGATTTGTATAAACATAAAATAATTATATAACTTACTTTTAATTTCAGCGCTACGCGCACAGGCCAGATGCTTTTGCACTACAATAAAGGGGTGCGCCAGAGCGCAGAGAGGAAACAATAGTGCGCCATTAAAATGGAAGATAAACAACTTAAATCATATTTCTCCAACATAGCAAACTGGTAACGCAGTTTAGCCTCTTATCAACATAGTACATGATTCTCAACACTCACTTCAGTCAAAGACACATACAGAGAGTGGGAAAAGGAGAGGTGTGCAGCCAGGAATTGGCGTGTGCTGGCTGTGGTCTCCTATCAGGGTTCCCAGTTACCTAGAGAGGGTGTGGGGCGTGTCTCCACTACCTTTAAAGGCAGACCATAATTGGTAGGAGTGCAAGAGCTGGGAATGGAAGGAAGTTGAGGGAATTCTTGACTTGAGTAATCAGATATGGTGGAATATGAGTTGATGGTTTTAATAACATGGATTGATTTGGATGGGTTCTGCAGAAATAACTATATCATCAGCGTAGAGGCTGATTTTATGAGTTATGTTTGTTGTGATGCCAGTGATTTTGTTATTTTGACACATTGCAAGCTTTATGAAGTTATTCCGTTAGTGGTGACTGCAGCCACGGGTGAGTTGTAGAATGTTTTGATCCATTGGATTGGACGAACGATTCTCAAAAACCAAACTTATGTAGTGTTGCGGTGAGGAATGTCCAGTTTACTTTTTCAAATGCTTTCTCTGCATCAAGGGAGAATATTTCTGTGTTGGTATTGTTACGTTGGGAGATATCCATTAGATTGAAGATGCGGCGTGTGTTGTTTGAGGAGTGTCTTCCTTTGATAAAACCTTTTTGATCTGGGTGGATGAGGGATGAGATGACTGATTCAATTCGGATTGTTAATGCTTTACTAATGATTTTAATATCTGTGTTGATTAAGGATAGGGGGTGGTAGCTTGCGCAAAGGGTTGGGTCTTTATTCGGCTTAAGCACAACTGAGATTAATGCTGTGTTCATATGTGGTGGGATGGATGTGGATTTTTTTTATTTATTTTATTTTCCACAAGGTTTGCAGGTGTACATCAACAAGTAACCTCTGTCAATAATGTAACATAGACAGTAGGTATACGAGGGCATTGATAGACAGGTAAGTAAATAAAACAGGAAATAAATTAGAATTGCATTCGGAGAGCGCAGACCTCCGCCAAGGTTCGTGCTATTATTGCTTGTTCGTGAGTCAGATCCGGATCCGCTCCAAAATTTAATGGGTTCTTCCTTGGCCCATGCTACACCCTTCCACCAAGTTTCATGAAAATCGGGCCAGTAGTTTTTCTGTAATCCTGCTAACAGACAGACAGACAAACGGCACCGAAAACATAACCTCCTTGGCGGAGGTAAAAAGCAAATAAAATATATACTTTTTTTTCCCCCTAATAAATTCACAACTTAACGCTTTAGTCGCAATAAAGCCATGCCATTATAACTAAGTAACAGAAAGCATACACCTGCACCTTTGGTTGCTCCTTAACCCTGACCAACCCCATTCCCATGGGTCTTTCTCTAAATTCCACTATACATGCAGGATATTTCCTAACAGTACGTTGCAAAATATATAAGGAAACAAAATAAAAAATGTATATTATGGTTCTAGCTGCGTTGAGTGCCTCCTTCCTAGCCTCGAGCACAACATAATTTCATCTGCTATTCTGATAAACAGAGGTGAGACTGTTGTCCGTAAGTGTTTTTTTTAACTCAGCGGGGTATCCGTCCACTCCGGTTGCTTTATTGTTTGATGTTGTTTGAGTGCTGTTTCGTATTCTTTTGGGGACAGTGGAGTGTCCAAGGTTTCAATCTGATCTTTGTTCAGCTTTGGTAGTGTAATGTTACTTAAAAAGTTTTCGATTTCTAATATGGTTTTTTCTTTGTCTGTTGTGTATAATTGGCTGTAATATATTCTAAAAATATTGTTTATGATCTGCGGATCATGGGCGATTTTCCTCGCTGAGTCCTTGATTGCTGAAATGATTAATTTCTCTTTGTTGCGTTTGAGTTGATTTGCCAGTATTTTCCAGATTTATCATTATGTTCAAAGTTTTTTTTTTTTATTGATAATATTGTCCAGTTGCAATTTCTTTTCTCTGATTTCCTCTAGAATTTGGTCTGTGGGTTTTACTGCGTAGGAGTTATGTAAGGGTTTTAATTTTTGTTCCAGATTGTTTTCCTGTTCTTGTTCTTTACTTTTTTTATGCATTGAGTATGAAATGATTTTCCCTCTCAGTACTGCTTTTGCCATTTCCCAGAGTAGCGTGGGCGAGATATCTGGAGAATCGTTTGTTTCCGTAAAGGATGTCCACTCTCTTTTAAAGTATGCATCAAAATAATTTTCTTTAAGCAGGGAAATGTTGAAGCACCAGCTAGAGGTGATTTTGAGTAGTTTGCTATTGAGGTTGAAACTGATTGGGCCGTGGTCTGAGATGATAATTGGGTGTATTTTGCAGTCAGATATATCTGAGATAGTGGAATTACTCGTCAGAAAGTAATCTATTCTGGAAGGTGATTGGTGAACGGGTGAGAAGAAGTAAGTATATTCTTTTGTAGATGGGTTTTGCAATTTCCAACTATCGCCAAGACCAAACTCTGTCATATATTGTTTGATTATTTCAGTGGAATGCCAATTTTTAGAGTGACTTGTGGTGGATGATCTGTCTTGCGTTGGGTTGATGACTATATTATAGTCTCCCCCAATGATGATAGTTGATGTTGAAAAATCAAGTAATGATGGGAAAAAATTATTATATAATATTCTCTGTATTTGGACCATAAATACTAGCAATGGTTATATTGCTGTTGTTGATTGAGCCATTAATAATAACAAAGCGGCATTCAGGGTGTGTTATGACATTTTTGTGTATTAGAGGTATTTTTTTGTGGATTAAGATTGAGACTTATTTTGTGCATTTTCTGATAATTTTGTTTCTTGTAACAAACATATGTCAGTGTGTAGTTTTTTAAGATGGTTTAGAACCTTGGTTCTTTTTGCCGGTGAGTTAATGCCACGTATATTCCATCTGACAAATGTTAA